>NW_010449236.1:0-1409 GCF_000710305.1 Buceros rhinoceros silvestris | reverse complement strand
GAAGTTTTACTTTCTTTGGTCCACACCGCTTTCTGAAGAATTTACACAGAATATTTAGTCATGCAGACAAAGTTGGAGCAGCAGCAGCATTCTTTTTTCTGCCTTTAGGTATACTTGCTTTTAAAAAAAATGAGCAAGAAAATGGTGTACGTTTTGAGCTCTTGTTTTACCTTTAAATTCCTTTACTTTCCGTCCAGTAGTAATTGGGTTTTTCGCCCTGTCGCTATCTAAAATGTTCTCACTGTTAGCTGTTACTTGTATGTGTTCCCTGCAGTCCAGTGAGTCTGTGGACAAAAAGGATTTGAGTTTAATTTTTTTCCAGATCAGTGGGAATGGGTGTCTGATGTTACGGAATTAGAAAAAAAAAAGTTTATTAGAAAGCTCATACTGTGATGTGCCACCACATAGAGCAAACTGCCTCAGCAGTGAGATGTCTCTGGGCTTAATGGTTATCCAGACTTTATCCTTTTATTTCGCTGTAGTAATTTAATGCTCCTTCACCTCCTGTGAAGGTTTCTGTGCTACAACCCTGAAGAGTTGGGCATCACCTAACAGAAGTTCACGGAGCTCTTTGCATGTGGTGGAGGCATCTGGGTATGTAACTGAGTTTAAAAACCAGCAGATATCAGCCTTTGAGGAGTGTCCTGGCTTTGTGAGGGTGAGGACATCTTGTTTCCCAAGAGCTGTCCTGCTCAAAAACGCTTTCTTTTGTTGCTGCCAGATGTGAAGTGGAGCTGAGGTTCATTGTGTAGCTCTGTACGGCCCTTGACGGATTTTTAGCTAGACCCTTAAGGCACTGGTGGGTTAGGAGAACGGTGTTTTGGGGTCAGATGTTTATCGTGTTCTCTGCTCTCCTCTCTCTCTGTGCTGGCAGCATAGTGCAAAGTTCCTCTTCGGGTGAGTTTCAGCTTACCTCAGGAATGTGGAGCAGGGGAGATCTGACTGGTGCCTGTCCTCAGAGCTGGTGCTTTGCCAGGGCACCCTTAAACAACTGTTCATCCTCCCGCTCATGTCTACCTGATGACCCCACAACCCGAAGTTGTTGTGGTTGCTGGGAGAGATGCTTCTGTGAAGAGCAGCTGGGGGTCAGTGAAGGCACATCAGCTGCTGAACGGGGGGGCTTTTGCCTGCTTCAGCCAAGGGGAGCGGTGTTGCCCCGAGGAACCCCACATCACAGTCATTCCTCTTTATCTTTCTCAGGCTTTTTCTCTAAGCTTTGAACAAGGAAGTCAGTGTGTGGTTGTTCTGACAGCAGATAAATGGGTTTGGTGGTGTATCCGGTTTGTACCCAGCCAGGCTAAACAGCTCAGTTTTTTCCTGGAGTTACATGGTGGGAGTCCGGCAAAGGCTTGGTGAATGAGAAGAATCTGCTTTTCTGGACAGTCCTCTGGATCGATTTTTATCCAGGG
>NW_010449235.1:0-1407 GCF_000710305.1 Buceros rhinoceros silvestris | reverse complement strand
GAAATATTCCTCATTCATTACAAGATTCAGAAGTAAGGCTGGCCACTGCCTCAGAGCTTGATCTTCTTTTTAGTACCATCTGGACAGAGCTGTATGTCAGTACAAGGAGTGCTATAGAATTACAGCTCACCTATTGCTCACAGGGTGTTTTGGGACCAACATCATTGCAGAAGTCAGGTCATGCTAGAAGTAACAAAGTTTAGACATTCTTTGACTTACTCTTGTGCACTTTGGACAAATGCCTGCAGTCTCCAGATACCGATTCTCACATTCTGACAGTAGAAAAAATCTACTTCTTACAGGATAAGTCATATTTTTAAGTAAGCAATCTGTATTTTGGTGACCACTATTTAAAAGGCTGGATAAGGGAATGAGATGGATAAAAGATGTCTATTTCTCTTTCAGAACCTGTCAGAGAATGTGTAGATGAGGATGGAAACAAAAAGAAAGTAAGTGTATTGCCTGGGTCATCCATCCGACATTCAAGTTACAAAGTTCACGAAGGACCATGAATACCTTCATAGATAATCTGAAACAAAAATTGTTGGACAATATTAAATATTATGAATTATTTCAAAGGAGGAAAATTTTAGCTTTTGAGCTGATGGGATAACTGTGCGTATAAAGACGTCTTCCTCTAAGGAGACCTGATCTTGCAGTGTGTTGAATTTATTGAAGGTAGTGCAGAGCCAAAACTTGTGACAGAGTGTGTCTTCCCTGAAAAAAGAAAATGTATTTCCATCTCTTGGTGAAAGAACTTCTGGGAAAGCTAGACATGGCCAAAATAAAATTGCACAAATAGGAGGAGGCCACATCATTGTCCAGACTCTCTCCTTCTGCTGAAGTACCTTGAACCTATGAAAATTTTATGGGAAGCTAATTGCTGTGTGATAGTCATCCCCCTAGGGAAGACGATCTCTTAAGTAATGAAATTTAAGTTCTTAGGGTTCATTTGCAGAAAAGTTTTTATTAATCCTGAGAAAACATTAGTAAACCTGTCTGACCTCTCAAAAGTGATCTGCTCTAAGAAAGGAATGATGTAGGCATTATAAATGATTCAGCTCCTTTATCTCAGGTGAAATGCCAAGGTTTCTGAGTGTACATGATGATTCATGCACTTAAGAATATTAGCATAAGCTTGTTACACGGTTTCTAGTAGGGGTCAGTTATGAATTCTACCTTAGGATTCATCTTGAATTTCCAGTACATTAAAAATAATCCTTTGATTTTTCCCTTGTGAAGATGTGACTGTAAGGAAGGATGTGGCTAATAAATAAAAGCTTACAAGTTGTTTAGACACAGTAAATATATCAAAGCTGCCTTAGGTAATTTGCCTCAGTCAGCTGGTAAGAACACAGAAAGGCTTTAGCTACATCAGACACTAAGTATAACCTCATGGCTTTGAGG
>NW_010449234.1:0-1408 GCF_000710305.1 Buceros rhinoceros silvestris | reverse complement strand
AACAGCCCCCCTTTTCAAACTGTGACACACAGCTACATTTAACAGGACAAAATACTTGTGTTTAAGCGAGACCTAAAGTTGCCTGTTTTCGTAGGAAAATAGCACATTTAGTACCGTTGTTAAAAATACTTCACAGATCTTTCTGGAAATGAGAGTTTATTTGCTGACGTTTCACCTATGGAGCAAACAGAGAGTAAGAGACTGTCAGTCTGATGGTTTTATGGCAGTTGATTCTGAGCTGAGAGGAAGAATCTGCTGAGACATGCATTGAAATAAGCCTGATTTTACTTGCCTTTTAAATTCTAAGAATTCAACAGGTCAAAGAGCAGCACCACGGAAAAACATGTCCAGGCCATCCAGTTTCTCTCCCAGTCTCCAGCTCCTGTGTTCACCTTAGGTTTCAGTTTCTGTTTTCATTATTTCCTATTAGCCAGCACGGCCCATAAACCCACCATCTCTTTTCAAGGGCGGTACATGAAAATGTTCTCCCTGTGCATCATTAAAGACTGGTACTTACAACTTGTAAAAGGGCTATTCAGAGAGAACATTTCTAAAGATACTCTTCAAACATCAGCAAGATATTCTTTTAGGTGATAGATTTTCCAGCTTCTTGTGCTTCCTCTGATTTAGTGAAAAATAATCTTTGATTCTTCATAATGAAACAAAAGAAGAGCAGTGAAAGTTTACACAATTTGATTTTGCAGACAAGAGAAAGAAACCTCCATTAGGATACATGAACAATCCTGAAACACACAGAAGATGCCTGTTTACCTAAAACACTACCAGAAACGAAGTGGGTAAATAAAGAAAAATGTCTTTAAATCTTTTTTGTACTGTGATGCCTGTATCAGTGTGCAGAGCCATCTACTCTCATCCTATCCAAACACTTCCAGCTACTTTCATACACCTGTGTTTCTCACAGGAATCTTCTAATAAAATAGTGAGTGCACTGGAGTAAGATCTATCTTCCTGCATTGTGTTTGAACAGTACCTTGAAGAAATTGCTCTCATGTCTCTGGGTAGAAACAGTAGGTGCTGCAGAAATAAAAGAAAATCATCTGGATCCAGAGACTTTCATAAAGAGATACCATGATTCGCCTAGATAAAGAGATGATAGATGAGCTTGGCCTCAAAAACACATAAAAGAGACAGCCACATAAAAAAAAGGGCATGAAGAAGAAATCATAAGTGTTAATAAATGCAAAATTATTTTAAAATAAAAAACAAGTTACTGGGGGACAGGAAAGTACATTTCCCATCCAGCCACTGTAGATGATATAGCTGTCTGCTAGAGATGGTGGACTGACCCACTATGGCCATTCTGATGACCTGTATAAATGACTGAGAGATACTAAACAGAGAGAGATGTGGTGGGCAGTCAGAGAATGTCGCGGTTTGAGAAGGGGGG
>NW_010449233.1:0-1306 GCF_000710305.1 Buceros rhinoceros silvestris | reverse complement strand
GGGGAGGGCCGGGCAGCGGGGCAGGTTAGGCCGGGCTCTAAGTGTTCCCATATTAACAACACTCACGATTCCTGAATAGGTCGGAGGGTTTTTTTTTCCTCCTTCGTCTTCTTTTATGTTCACTTCATTAACATTCCCACGACTACCAAATCCCGACTCTCTCATCCTCCTCCCTTCCCCACCCTCTTTAAATCCGGGGGCGACAACGAATGCCCGTCACTGAACTGTTTGTAAAGGCTTCCTACCCTGAAAACAAGAAAAGCGGTCTGGGTCGCCCCTTTCAGAGTCCGGCTCACCAGTAAGGCACTCTCCCGAGCAGGAGCTGGGAAGACTGCTGGCACCTTTTCTTTCTAAATGAGTTTTAGTCCATGTAGATGATATTATTGCAGGTTGCTCAAGAGTTTCATATGGTCTTACATTTATTTTTTTTTGCCTCTTAATAAAAAGGATTAATGTGGTTTTGCTGTTCAAATATTTCTTTTTCTCATTCCTCCACCAGCAAAGTTTATTTAAACTAGGGTTTGTATTTCTGAATTAAGAAGATCTCTTTGCTAGAACGTGCAGATGCACTTTCCCCCTCCTCTTTCAGGTAATTTAAACGCTCTCTTTTTTTACTAATATGTGAGTCTCCAGTACCAGACTGATACACCAGATGCTAATTTCTAGTATGTCTAAGGATTTCCTAATGCAGAAAAGTGGGACCGAATCCCTCTAGCTTGGTGGAGTACTGCTTATAAATGACTTAAGAGGAATTAACACATTGGTTTGTAAAGTTATTTAACCTTAGATTTTCCCAATTCCAGGGTGACACTCGGAAGGTGGGCAAGCAAACAGCCTTTTCAAGGGGAGTATCTATCCTTGACCGTTTTCTGTGTCTCAGCTCTCCCTTCTTATCTGGCCCCTGGGGTTCGTTCTGTGCTTCCAGATGTTGACGAGTGCGCAGAAGCTACTGATGACTGTCACATCGATGCAATTTGCCAAAACACACCAAAATCCTACAAATGCATCTGCAAACCAGGCTATAAAGGCGAAGGGAAACAGTGCGAAGGTAAGGACAGCTCGGCTTCCCTCCTCTCCGTCCTCCATTCCTTTCTCTTATTTCTTTGCTCTTCAGAAGCTTTTGTAAATAGCTGGATTCCTGAAACGATTAATGCAGATTTACAGCTGCTTAACCTCACATCTCGGTGTTTATTGGCAAACATTCCCCTGCTGCTTTTGCTAATTGTCCGGCATCACAAACGTCGGTCCGCCAGCCTACTTTTTTCTTTTTTAATAAAAAGAAAATAATAATTAAAAAACTTTTTAA
>NW_010449232.1:0-1403 GCF_000710305.1 Buceros rhinoceros silvestris | reverse complement strand
GGGGGGCGGGGGGAGGGAAATAAAAAAAAAAAAAACCCCAAAGTCTTCTCCTGGACCCAGAGCCCTTTCTGGAGGGAAAGGGAGGTTTTGTGTAAATTTGCTCTCATGCCGCTCCTTTTCTCTCTGGCCAGGTCCTCCAACAGCCAAGATTGTGCTCCCTCACCCCCATCACAACCTTCTGCACACCACTGCTCCCGTCCTCCCCATCCCCTCTGCAGCTCCCACCTCTCGTGGGCAGGGAGAAGGGACCAGGAAGCGGGAGAAGCTACAGCCGTCCTTGGGCCCAGCCTAGAGCTCAGATGCTACTTTGCAGGTGATCCATAGTTATTTTTACAGGCTGATTGTTCCAAACACTATATGCACAGGCAGTCTCTATCATTTCTTCTGTTTGAGACCATCATAAAATTCCATCATGTCTTTACTTGTAAAACTGAAATTAACCCTTTCTATGTTCAGACAGAAATCCTTACAGCAAACCGTGATGATCACTTTGAGTGCTTACCAGCACTTCTGTATTTCAACTTACCCTGTATCAAATTCACAGTCTCCTTCACATCTCCACTGCTTGCTTACTCTGTTTGGTTCTTTATGCCTGCCCCACTCCCAGCTTCACACCGTCTTTCATACTACCCATCATACTTGCAACAGCTCTCCACTTCCCTGCAGAGTGTTTTTCTTTTCCTCCTTCAACCTCGAAACCCTCAGTGGCATCCTCCAGCTGTATTTTTTCCTCGTGGGTCATGTGTGTCTGTGTGAAATGTCTAATCTCCTCAAGGCAGTACTCCAAGGCCCGATTCTCTTGTTCTTCCTCATCTCATCTACTACAGTCTCACTGAAGGCTAACTCACAGAAGGAAAGGCTTCCAAATTCAACCACCTTCTTTTGTAAACAAACAATAATACTAGGTTACAACAGCCTCTGAGCTCCTTGTCTACAATGAGATGACAGCCAGGCAAGCGATCTCGCCAGGAACACATCCTAGAACATGACACTTCAGGGTTTGCTAAGATTCTAAAACCTGTGTACAGCATAAACACATACAGCTTACACCTATCCTGTATTACAGGTGCTCAGAGTTACAAAATCAGCACGAGTGATGGTTCTCAGAAACAAGCTACTCTGCTTCTTCCAACTATTCAGAAAGAGCTGCTACTCCTCCTGCTCCCACACATGTGCCACTGCCACGAACGCTGCAACAGCGAAGCCCAGGGATTTTGGTAGGCAGACAGCTTGCCTAGAAACGGGTTAGAAAATAAATTTTGAAATACACTGCTGTATGTTTTCTGTTTAAAGATACTTACAATGAAATATTTATTAAGTTTAGGCAAAACAGGCATCTGCTATTAGCGTACAACCCCATACACAGTCACAGTTTTCTCTCCTGGAGAGCTCGAAGAATACGG
>NW_010449231.1:0-1406 GCF_000710305.1 Buceros rhinoceros silvestris | reverse complement strand
TCACCTCCTTTTCCCAGGAAGGTGAAGAAAGTTCCTGTCTTGTGAAACCGCAAGGGAGAAGTCAACAACTTTTAATTTGATGTTTTGCCTAAGGAGAAAGATGCTACCTGCCCACAGCCAAGTTGTGCCTCTCCTGACACCCTGACTGCGATGGCTGTGGAGTGGGATAGGGAAAATGATCTGCTACACAGAAATAATTCCTCAGCCCTGAAACCGCTGTGGCAAGTCCTTCGCAATCAACGGCTTTAAATACAAGGCAGCTCTGTGAACTGCAGCAACACACGCGTCACCCCAGCTGGGACAGGGTGCCAAAAGAGGGATTTTTAGCTTCAGGGGTTCAGCTCGTGGACTGTCAGGAGAGCTGAGAAGTGGGGCGAGGGCTGGAGAGAGTGGGGCGAGGCTGTGGGTAAATGATTTTCTGTGGAAGAGAGGAGGCAGAGTGGTGTGACACTGGGTCTTGCTTTGGGGAAGGCAGCAGGGTGGGGTGGGTTTCAGCTTATGTGGGTCCTAGTGCTTACACATTGTCTTTGATTCTGAGTTGAAGGACAAGGCTTGTGGCTGTGTTATCTATCGGCTTGGCCAGAGCCCCGGGGCCAAGCTGGGGCTATATGCTATTGTTGCAGTTCAAGAGAGGTATAGCCCCACTGGGGCACCTCAGGGCAGTCTTTCACTCCGAGGTGGTGTTTGTCTTTTTCCCCAGATTGATAAATACCTTTACGCCATGCGGCTCTCTGACGAAACGCTGATAGACATTATGGCTCGCTTCAGGAGAGAGATGAAGAACGGCCTCTCCAGAGATTTTAACCCAACAGCTACAGTGAAAATGCTTCCTACGTTTGTGAGGTCCATTCCTGATGGTTCAGGTAAGGAGCTGAGTATTTCTTTTCCGTATTAAACATGGTGTGCTTCATGGGAAACCTGTTAGAAGTACACTCGCGCTACCAAGAACAAGAGCAATTTGCTTTCTGGCAAGCTCAGAGGATGTTTTGAAGACAGCCCCCCCTCTCTGTGCAGGTCTGTTCCCACAGATGCTGGAGAATTTTGTGATTCCTGAGTCAAACCCATTTTGATGCTACTGGAGGAGCCCTTCCTAGCAATCAGTCCACCAACAGTCCCTACATTTACCCTGAGATTTGTCTGCCAGCAATCAATATTTCACACAGGAGGATTTTTGATGTGTGCAGTTCCCACTCATGCGATCTAGACTCCCAAATAAATACAGTGGTTTTCAGTCATTTGTGGTTTGACTCAACATCGCTTCTCCTTATTCTTTCCCCAGTGGAAGTGTGAACCCTTATATGCTGAATTTGAGTTTCCTGGTGTTGGTTTTGCTTTTTGTGGCTACTCCTTGCAGTCTGTCTTAGGGCAGACTTGCAGAACTCGAGGAGGCTGCAGCGTGTGGCTCC
>NW_010449230.1:0-1399 GCF_000710305.1 Buceros rhinoceros silvestris | reverse complement strand
TTGTGCAGAGCCAACAAGACCATCACTGCCCCCACCTGCCACAACTACATACAACATAATTGCCCCAAATTCCATGAGCCCTTCAGTCAACACCCTAAAAGAGCAGCTGGGTGTTGTTACAAGTTACTCTCTCTGCACATATGGTTTCTGCGAACTAATTAAACCCCAATATTTCTTGCTTTTTAACACTGTAATTGCCCCCCTTGATTTACTATTTTTACAAGCCCAGAGAACTAACAAGATTTTATAGTTTCCGTCTATGAGACAATATTTCATTCGTTTTCCTGAGACACCTCTTGGTGCATTTCCGACATTTGTGAAGTTGCACGGGTTTTTCAGACAAAACAATCACCTTTTTTCATTGTCCGAGTAGAGTTACATCAAATTGCTTCTCTTGGAGTGAGTGACCAAGCAGAAGCACTAAAAATATTACACAGGGTGAAAGCCAAGTAATTTTCAGCCCTTCTATTGAATTAGAAACTCTCTTTAAAATTTATTCTGTAATCAAAACCAGCGTCAGTGGAATCTGAATCTCTTTTGTAAAGCAAATGATGACTCCAGGTCCTCAGTAAGCTGCTCTCGGTGGCAATTCCACAGCGTTAAACTCACACTCCACACCCAGCTATCTCATGGCCCTGACTGTAATAAAAGGCCTTGCTCAAATTCCACATGCCCGGTGCTGTTCAAAAAACAAAACAGGGGAGTTCTACTTATGCAGCATCTTGACATAAGCAGAAGGAGTATTGATGCAAAAACAAATAAAGAGGGTGCAACGTTTCGGGCTCCTCCAATGGCGAAAGTGATTTTGGAGTAGTAAGCTGCTTTGATTATTAAACATATATTTAAAGTCTTTAAAACCACTATAAAATTATTTATTTTAAAGCATGTATTCACAGGGAAAAAAAAGGAAACATTTCCTATGGAAAAAACCATCAACAGCTGTGAGTTACTGACCATTTTTATTGTGCTGAATAAGCAGATAAAAACGACACGGTATTAAACGAACTCTCACATTCAGATTCTCCCAGCAGCAGTGGACAAAGGAATGAAAAGAGTTTTCCCCTTTATCCTGGGCTGCAAATACGTGCCCAGGAGCCCCCCAAATGGACTAACCTGGTGTAAAGCACTGTTATTCTCTTCCCTTACTCGTGCCTATTAGGGAAGGACTCTCAAGTATTAAGTATTATTCTAAAATGGTGCTGGACGAGAGTTGGCTTTTGACTGAACATCTAGCAGGAATTATTGGTATTCAGTAAAGTAGGTTTTACAACAATGACTTGACAAAGCCTTGACACAAAAAGTACTTCCACCCGCTGTCAATCACTCACTCTCTTGACAGTTCAAGTGCACATCCTTTCAGGGAGAACTTCAATCAACATTAGCACTCAAAATACAGCGC
>NW_010449229.1:0-1395 GCF_000710305.1 Buceros rhinoceros silvestris | reverse complement strand
GAGTTGTCTTCTAATCACCTTGCTTTAAGAATAGTTGTGTACATGTCTTGTGTGGACTAATCTTACTCTTTAATGAGTAGGTAGCAATGCAGATAGGGTGAAGGAGGAAGGAGCCATATTATACAGTAATTCTAGTACAGAACACAGGCTAAATAGTGACAGAAGCCAGAGTATTAAAGAATAGAGGTTAAAAGCAGGATATAAAATATTTGATAAATATGTCTTCATATAAAACATTCATAATTTATTATGTAAATGTACTGCTGTAGAGACTGTAACGTCCTTGGGGATATCTTGTGAGTCTTTTCAGGGATTCAGGGAGAGAGTCCAACTGCTGACGCCATTCAGGGTATTGTAGCTTTGTGGTGTTAAGTCATTCTAATATCTTCTTTGGTTTTTTCTCTCCAGAAACAATGGACAGTGTGTTTATATGAAACTCTGATATTTGAATCACCACATCAATCTGAACTGGTCAATTGCAGTGAAATTACTGGAAGGTGGTTTCCCATACAGCTCTTACATCATGTACCTAAATATGCTGTTTCGTTCTTCTGGATGTGGAACCTTAGGAATAGTATACATTTAATGATGAATATATTTAAATTTTGCACTTAAAACTAGTGTGGAGTCATTCAGGATGGTCCTTCAAAATACTAGTCGGCAGGTGTTAGTGGAGAATTCTCTGAACAGGAGATGCAGCAGTGCAAATGGAGTTTGGAAATAGTGATGGTAGTTGTTTGCTATTGTCTGTTAAAAAACATCTCTGATTCAGTTCTTGGTGTTCTACCAAACATGCAGTAGGGTCCCAGAACTAACCACGTGTTAGTTTTTATTTCTTGACTGTATTAGGTGTCTCTGTGCATGATTCTGCTTTTATTTTTCAGCCATTGACAGATTGTGTAGCAAACTTGTTATTGTGTGGTTGTAAGTCTAACAGAAGCCATAAATTTGTGACTTGATGCTAAAATAGTTCACTTTGCATCTGAGTTTGAGGTTATAGACAGATGTATCCCCAAGAGCTGAGAAGAGGAAGGCTCAAATGCGGAGCTGCGTATACGTATGTGTGTAATGTTTGTGCCAAAACACTTGACTTCCCAGTGAGTAATATTTTTCTTCTAACTTTAGAAATTAAGGTATAGCAGTGTATAAATATAGTGTATAAAATACTCTTGACAAGAACAAGAGAAGATTTAAGTACTATGCTTAACTAGATTCAGCGCTTTTAGCTGCCAGAGACTAACACTGGAGTAAATGCGTGATCAAATACCAGCAATGGCAGATCAGAACTCCTTTGTCTTTCATCCTCATTAAAGGCTGTAGGAAACACTGCCTTCCTATGCAGAAGGTGCAGAGTATGTTATAAACTTTCAGGCTTAGCCTATAATTTTTTTTTTT
>NW_010449228.1:0-1397 GCF_000710305.1 Buceros rhinoceros silvestris | reverse complement strand
GCTCGGGTGCGAGCGATTCGTAGGGGGGAGACCGGCGCCACTCACGCTTGGTGACGTTTAATCACTGTTTTTGACAACTTTGTTTTCCCGTCTTGCTTACCAGGGGCTGGGAGGAGGACGTGGGAGTAGCTGCCGTCACGCCGAAAGTGGTGCGAGCCCTAAGGTCCCCTCTAACGTCCCTTCCTCAGACCGAGAACAGGTACGGGCTGCCCGCCTTCAGTTACCGGTAGTGTGGGTCCTGTGGAAGGGTATGCAGAAAGCAGAAATTAGCCTTTGCTCCAATTCATTCTTCCTTTTGTTTTGGCAGCTTAATCAGAGAGAGCGTTGGAGACTTACTGGACTGAGAAAACGCAAATTGACTTTAACCGTAATTATTTGCTCATAGGCCCTCTTAATTACGGCTGTCACTCTACCGTTGGCTTTGAGCCTAGTATAATGTTGCATGTAGCAGTTAGTGTATGATACAAAAAGTGCTTGCTGAATGACAGGTATCTTTTATTCTTCTTTCCAGGAAGGTGGAGCTGGAGCTGTGTAATATTGTTACCATTTTGGTAATGTACGTTTAATTAAATACAGATTCCTCCTATAAAATCTATAGGAAGAAGGCAAGATGTATGAAGACTTTTTCATGTTTTGTAGCGTATTACTTCATGGAAACTGTTTCGCTTGATCCTGCATCTTCATTTTTTTTATATCAGTGTAGATCTTTGCTTTACAGCCTGTTATTTTATACTGTGAAGTTTAATATGAAAGTAATTGGTAACATCAGCTGTGAAACAGTCATTCTTACATGCAGGCTTCAATGTTAACGATTGTGTTTTCATGCTCTTGAATCTTCACACACTGTAGGAAAACTAATAGTGCAGAAGAGGTGGTTTATTCATCCACATGAAATGTTACTATGTAGAGAAGTAGTTTGCAAGTAATTTTGCTATTCTTGTTTACTTTATATGGCCTCATTAACATCGTAGTTTCAATGATTTTTGTATGTTAATATATAATGTCAAGACCACATGATATTAATTAGAAAGAACTTGGGAAATGGATCTTTAATGGGAACTGTGATGTTCTGGTTATATTGAAGTCAGTGGTGACAATGCAGTCAACTCACTGTAGCTGAATTTGAGGTTGAAACAAGATATTCTTGCCCTGAGTGAACACAAGTGACGTTATTCCTAGTAACCATTGCAGTGCCCCCTAACAGTAGGTTTCTTAGGCATTTCCGAGGAGATACCCTTGTGCTCTCTGCCTCAAAATTTAGAACTTTAATGAGCCATAGGTTTATAACATCTTTCAAAATTAGAGCAAAACAAAAGGAACAGGAACATCTGCAGAATTCAAACTGCTGTTATGTGCTTCTAGCCTGCTTCTCTTTCCTGTGCTCTTTTTTCCCTCCC
>NW_010449227.1:0-1393 GCF_000710305.1 Buceros rhinoceros silvestris | reverse complement strand
TTAGAAGCGTGTGCACCGCCCCAGCCTGCTGCACCAGCCACACCTCTGAGCTCTTTATTTTGGACCCAGCTATGAATGTGGTCGTGTATGTTCCGCGCTGGAGGAGGGTTGTGGCTGGGCCGCTCCCAGTCAACGCATGACGCTGCAGCCCTGAGACTCAGGTGACCGCCAGCTGTGGGGCTTGCAGAGGTACAAGCTTATTGGGTTTCACTCCGCTCGCTCTGCCACGTCTGCCTTCTGTGGTGGACAGTGCTGGGGAGAGACCCTGCAAGTAAACCGGAGACAAATCTGCCCCGTAGTCCTTTGTGTTCGGCAACATATGGGTCAGTTATGTGACGTTTTCCTATAGATCTACTGTAGGAATGGTACAGGGTAAGACTGAGATTGTTACTTTATTTCAGACAATAAACATCTTCGACAGCAGAAGCTGTTGGGAAAATTATAGCAAATTATAAATGAAACTGTAAAAGGCAGAAATTACCAAAGGATCTTACCGCCCTGTTTGAAGAGAGGGCTCTTCTTAGCGTCTTGTGGAAGGATCTTCTCATCTGGGACCAGGAGGTTTTTATCCCCTGCTGGGCGCAACAAGGCACTGAAGTGCCCTCAGCAGGTTTTTTTTTTGTACTGGTAACTTGGCCCAAAGGTCTGTCTCTGAGCGAGGAAAGCTGTTGTCAGCACTAATGGTGGGTCTCATGAGACTTTTGGATGAAAACCCAAAGACTGGCCTGATTTTAGGGCTTCTGGGAAATGGTCATATTGAGGGGAGAAAATCCCATGGCTCGGACGTTGGGATTTCACTTTTCTGGGAAATAGCACCATCCTCTGCAGGTTGATGTTGGGGTGGATCTCGTTATCACCAACCTTCTCTTCATCTCACATCCTCTTTGTAAACAGGGTTAAGAAGAGTGTCCTACCTCATGGAAATGTTTTCCATGTCACGTGCTTTGAGGTAGGTGGGTGCCATGGAAAGGGGGACAAGTTTTTTGTCTGCAAAATATAGATGAGTGTTGCCCAAGCCCGTTGCTGCCCAAGAGAGGCCATTTCTCAGATTTTGCAGGCGGGCGGGTGCAACAAAGGAGAGCAGAGAGCTCCCTCTTACCACCAGGAGATTTACTAGTCACTTCAAAGGCGGAAATGGTGGGACCCTTCTGGGTTCTCCTTCAAGACTGCTGAGGAAATGGAACGAGAATTGGAAAATGGCTCTTCTGCCCCTCGGTGATTTAACCCTAGATCACCTGGTTTTTTTCACCTTGCTGTTGATTAAAGATACAACTGATACAACTAGTACAACTAGACTTCGTGTAAGAAGTTCCATTCCCCCGAGGGAAATTCATTCAGCTCTGACTGAAGAGCATTGCCGAGGATGGAAGTTATCATGTGAGCTTAGGAGTCC
>NW_010449226.1:0-1391 GCF_000710305.1 Buceros rhinoceros silvestris | reverse complement strand
TGTTGAACCCAGGACACCATGACAATGAAAAATTAAGCTTTAAAGGGAAAAGAAGTGCTATTTTAATTACTGACAGTAAATAAAATATGAATGAATGTGGTATAAATTGCAAAACCATTCACTGTGTAATAGAAGTTCGAAATTGGCTTATAGATAGAAAATAAATGATCTGGAAAAAAAAGAGCAAATGTTCTGGGAATGCTGCGTTTCATATTATGCATTGTGTGAATCTGAAGAGATCCCACTCTACTGGCTTTATTACTTCAGTTTAGATGGAAACGGACCAGCTTAATAGAGAAACACATTTGCATTTCATTTCTTAACCTTTCTAAGCATTTAAGAATATTAAATCCATTTCCTTACCAGAATTACTAAAAAAATACATATTTCATAGTCAAAATCATATACTTGGCATTATAATAATCGTTTTTTCCCAGGCTTATTAATCTCCAGGTACAGAAGATAAATTTGTTTGAAATATTAAATAACTTTATTTTATTAAGAACAGAAGTGAAAGTGTAAACATGAAAAAGAAATTAAATCCTGGCTAGATCTGACTTTAAGAACACGTTAAATTTTAATTTTCTATAAAATTAAAGCAATTTTAGCAGTCACAGGAAACACAAAATTAATCCACATAACAGAATGCAGCTAGTATCCTCTACCTCCTCAGCAAATACCTAGGTCAAACTTTAAAGCCCAAGCAGCCAAGGGAAATCCTGTCAATGATTTCAGAAGCTTTGGATCAAGCCCTTCAGAAGTCAACAGGACTACTCACAAGTATGACATTAAAGTGTAGTCTTAGGCTTAACTGCCTTGCTAAGCCAGTGTACTATTCTGCTACCAATTGTAAACTGTAAGCCTGCTTTAGCCATAGTGTGAAAGGCATTGATCATCAACTGACACCTCTTCAGTACAGTATTTAACTGGGTTAACAAATGCTCTGTCTTTCCTGTTATTCTTCCTCTATTCATGTTTAAATTTCAGGCACCTAATTCCAACACTTTCTTCTAAATTTATACAAAACACATTGTTTCTTTTTATTTATCTGTCAATATTTTTTTCTTTCCTATAATGCAAATATAACTGTGTAAGTAGTGCAGGAATGTGTGCCTGAACATGCTCCCTTCAGTCACTCTAAAGATTTTTATTACATGAGGCTGATGTTTTCAGATTGACATGATTAAGATATGAGATTTTTAAATGAGATTTTTATTATCATCTAAGTGAAGATAGTTAAGACTCTTTTTCCCATGCCTTCTATGAGTAAATTAAGATTGTGAAAACCCCATTTTTATCATACTCACAATTACCGTTCCTTCACCACCATCCTCAGATTTTCTATCCAAGTGAACACTGGATGAACCTAGAACATAGAAAGAACAAAAAAA
>NW_010449225.1:0-1390 GCF_000710305.1 Buceros rhinoceros silvestris | reverse complement strand
AGAGTACGCAACGTTTACTGTAAAGCAAGAAATGGATTCTATATAACAGCAAATGGGTCAGTCAAGCAGAAATCTGTTTCTAGGTAGACAGATGACAGCATGGTACTACCCATGCCAGGACATCTGCGTAATTTGCAGGTATGAAAACCTACATTTTATCAGTTTCTGCACATGACTTTCCTTCACATAACTGAGAAATGAAGAAGGCTTCCAGTAAAAGCTTTACCACACATTCAACGAATGGTTTGCTATCAAGGTATTACCAGATTTAAACTAATTCACAATTATTCCCATCAGAATAAAATATGTAACTTCCTTGTCTGCCCTATTACCCAGCTAAAACATGGCTTTCAATGATTTTGAGGCTGCCAGTTGTTTCTAAGCTGTTGTTAGCCCCAAATGAAAGGTTGAATTATTTTAGTTTTGTTTTACGATCTCAATAAATAAAATAAATTAGGCTAGACATTTGCAGCAGTGTAACTGGATTACTAATGGGCATGGGCATGAGCATGGTTCTTCTGTCCTTAATTAAGTTCTCATTTCAGATCTGACTTCTCTAGCACAAAATTGCCGCTAACAAAAGTAGTATTGAGTTATTCCTAAAACATATATTAATTCAATTAGGAAACTCCTTTTTGAGTTAGAGACTTCTTATTAAATATAGAATTAATGTAAATGCCGAATGATGATAACTGAAAGAGCAAAGACACACTTCTGATACTTTGCTTAGGGAATTATGAAACAGGAGGTCTGGCAAAAGAAAGGACTCGATTGCGACACAGGTATGGTATTTTAGTTAGATTTACAATACTTCATAACATCACATAAGGGAAGAATTTTGGATTTCTCCATCACTTATTGTGAAATGACACTTAATGTCAAATTAAATACCTCAGCAAGGCACCATAGAGTTACCAAGGCAGGATTTACGTTGGTGAGAGCTCTTGCACTGAAAAATTGAGAAGGGTAAATAAGCAGCTTGGGAAATCCCTATATTTCTTTAAACTTTAGACTATTAAAATTGCTTTGCAAAACATTTCAGAACTCTTCTCGATTATTTTTATTCACCATTCAGGGAGTGAATTTAGGCATTTAGTGTAGCTAGCATACATCTTCCTACATGAAATAAACATGAAACTCTTCCTGTGTGCGGTACGTCTTCCTAGCAGTGCTCCTTGCATCTGGACTTCTTTCTGTTTAAAGCCCTTCTTCTACTCTGAGCCCCTTCCCACAACATACTCAATAAGATTATTTTCAAACTCCGTGATCAACATTTTGCAAATGTTCATCACAACCAGGAACACTGGGAAATTGGAGAAAAAGCAGTGACGGCAGTAGTAGCAAAGCTCCTCAAGGACAAGAGTGGGAGCTTTAATCACTAGCTAGAAGG
>NW_010449224.1:0-1381 GCF_000710305.1 Buceros rhinoceros silvestris | reverse complement strand
TGTGAAGCAAGATGGATGAGACCAGTCTGCAGAGTCAAATGTATGCAGCGAGGTGACAGTGCAGTCTTGGGTTGAGAGTATTCCCCACGCCACGTCATAAGAGCCCACCTTGCAGATGCCTTCATCAGATCCCTGAGAAAACTGGCCAGAAGCCTATTCAGAGCAGAGGCCGTAACTGTGATGTGGAGATGTTTTGCCTCCTCTAGGCTGTTTTAGCCTCAGGTCCCAATTTCCTGACCCAAAAGGCTAAATCTCTGTGTGCCAATATCTTGTAATCACAATGTGCTACACAAACACAAGTCTGAAGTGCCCTGGACACCTTCATAATGTTAAAAATAAGCATAAAAACAAAGCTGAAACTCCCAAGAATTTTAATAGTCAGGCTCAAGTGGATGGAGTGACCCAAGTGCGCCTTAGGTAAACGTGGTGGCACAGGCAGAAAGCCTCTGGGCTCTGGACCCTGGTAACCCCTGTTTGTGTCTGTGCCTGAACCTGGACAAACAAGAACCCAACGCATTTGTCCACACAACAACCACACAGACATTTCCAGAGCAAATCAGCCCTGCATCTCGCCCAGTCCTATCCCGAACAGTCCAGTGTGAGCAGTTCAAGAGGAAGACCTGGGGAAGACAGCAAAACAATCGGGCACCTTTTCGTTATCCACTGCTTTTATAAATATAGGCACGTATTCTGTCAAGAAATAAAAAAGAAACACCTAGCAGCGAGGAGAGTGGATTTTGCTTTCTTGGCAAAAGCTCATCCATTGTTCAAAGCAAAGTCTCCCCTCCAGCATAAATAGGGACTGTTAAAAACACTCTCATCCAAAACTATTGCCATGACTTTTGATGATTCGTGGTCCTTGCTCTCCCCTGCTGCTTAATCATTGTATTTTACAATACTTTTCCCCTTCCTCACAGGCCCTGCACCAGGTGCCAGGGCTCTGGAATTCACAGCTTCATCATCCAAGCTTCTGTGTTGAGATAAAACGGAAGAATCCCACGGCATGCATTTGACTTACATGACTCCCCAATAGCCTGTGTACACGGAGTCCTTACCCTCAGCAGAGGTCACAGATGTGCCTGTGGCCAGGCTCAAAGGCTCCAGCTCCAGGGGATCATCTTCTTCCTCTCTAGCAATCCCCTTCAGAGCTCTCTTTAGGTCACCTCTTCCTTGGTCTTCAATAAGCAGGTGCTGAACACCTCAGCGTTATCACTCTGAATGAACCTTCAGGATCTAGATGAGACTGTGACCTGCTGGATACTGGACTCAGAGAAATGGTCCTGGCTCCTCAAAGTGACATGAACAGTGCACAAGGCAATGAGGACAAATTGATCTAATTGTGCTTTGGGGATGGCTGAGAGGTACATATTTTTTCTGAAAA
>NW_010449223.1:0-1390 GCF_000710305.1 Buceros rhinoceros silvestris | reverse complement strand
TGGAAAGAGATTTCCTCAAGAAAATGGGCCTCTTGAGCCGAGGGTGCATTGCCAAGAGTTTGTCTAAAGCATGTCGTTAGTGTGGATGAAACAAACGATTGCCAGCCCCAATCCAAGCCCCTTGGCAGCCAGCTAGAACAAAGAACCCTTTGACTGTCTTGTGCCAGACATTTCCACCCACACGAGAGACCGTGCTTAAGAGAACAGCGTTTGGAACAGAAGTCCTGGGCGCCTCGCAGTGGGCAAGTCGGCACCCGACAAGAGCGCCTGCCCATGCCATTCCCCTAGGCAGGAGGTAGTTACATGGCTGTTTGGAAAACAAGAGAAGAAAAGTAAATCCTTCTTCAGGTCCCGCGCTGGCTCTCGGAGTCCCAGGCGCCTCCAGCCGGGCGCTGCTCGGGGAGCAGTGCTTCTTCCCGCAGCCGTGCTCCGTGCCCCGGCAGGGTGCTGCAGCAGGGCTGCTGGCGAGCCCAAGGCGTTCCGTCCTTGGGTTGTATTGCCGTGTCTGCTCCCCTTGAGCAGAAACCCGCTAAATCTCAGCGGGGAGGGGACTGAATTTCTGTAATTGATAGATTATTCCACAGCAATAGTAATGTTACCTCGTGAAGTGCCTTGGGACTCAAACAAAAAAAGGAAGTCTTTTGGATAATAAGATTATCATTCAGCCTGATTAATCATGATTGGACACGTTCCAGAAGCCAGGCTGAAGGCTCTGGAAACTGCGGGCTGGAGTTGATGGTAATTTTGCAGATCTCTGACCAGACCCTGAATTTTGGTTGATGCAATACCGAAATGAACAGGAATGGCCAGGCCTCATGGGGTTTTAATTTGTGTCAGTAGAGGTTGAACTTTCCCCTTGGTGCCGCGAGCCGCACTGCTCTGTGGTGCCAGGCAAGAGAGCTGCGGTGGCGAGTTCCCAGCCAGGAAACAAGGTTGGTTGGGACTCTTCAGCCTGGCAGAGAAACGAGCATCTGAGTGAGTCACGGCCTTTCCCTGTCACAAAGGGAAGTTAGGAAAGGCCTGTGCCATGTTTTACCTGAGGAACACACGGAAGAGACCTCTGCCAGAGCTGCAGAATGGAGCTCTGAATAGAAAATGGTTTCATAAATCAGGAGCAGACCAAGAGTCCATTCTGAAATTGCTGACACAGCCACGATCTCCTTGTTAACGTGCAAATTTCTGCAGAGCAGTTTGTCTAACACCGTTTTTGTTGATTCTGACTCAATTTGCAAATGGAGTAGGTCCGGTTGGTATTTAACTAGGGGAAGGCAGCGTCATGTTCTGCTGCCAGAGCGGGAAACGCTTGCACGGAGCCTGAAAGCAGCGCAGAGGAGAAGACTCTCCTGTTGCAGTGTTCTGTCACCTTTCCTCGTGACACACAGCTATGAGT
>NW_010449222.1:0-1386 GCF_000710305.1 Buceros rhinoceros silvestris | reverse complement strand
GGAGCAGTGGGTGAAGGCAGTGTGCCGGGAAGATGCAACCGCTGTAACGCTAGCAACGTGGTATCTCAAAAAAAAAAAAAAAAAAGACCCTCATCTGCTGGAAACTTCTTAGCTAGCTGTATGTCTGTGCTCTATGGCTTGATCTATACTGATGGATTAGTGCCTACGACTGCCCTGGAGCAGCAGAGCTCTGTCGTGTGCTCTGTTTTGTTGCTGTAGTGCAACAACTAGCACTCACAAGCAATGTTCAGGAGCTAGCTCAGGCTCCAAATCAGTTCTAAGAGGCAGCTTGCACACCACCTTGTTTCAGAAGCCAAGTGAAATTATTAGTGTGTGTGTGGAATCTCCATGCCAGTTCTAGGGGACAATCTCAAGCACATGTAGTTTATGAGCTATAGCTTTTTCTCTTTATAGTTCCTCGACCTTCTGCAGAGAAAACTTCAGTGAGTCTACAAATGGAATATATTTCCTTTCTTGAAAGCCAGCCTACGCCAGGAATCTTCCCATCAGTGAAACATGTTAGCGTTACTCCATGCATTATCTACATTCATAGTTCAGCTTGTGTTTGCAGTATCAGCATCTTTTCCTCGAGTTCCACTGACAAAAGTGATTGCAACATGCCCCTCATCCATGGATGTGCCTAATGAGAGCATTATTACAGGCACAGATATAGAACACCAAGTGGCTATAAAATACCACCAACGACTGGAGCAGATGAATGGAATGACCTTTTGGAGGTTGCTTGAGGAAACCTTGAAAAATCTCTTTTTGTTGGCTAACCCCATGTTTACTGCATAGCTAACGTTCTTTCACAGCGTTGTGTGCAGTTAAAGACAGTAATTTGGACTGACACCAGTCATAACTTTTCATGCTTCCTGGCAGCCCCCACCTAAGCTATTAATTTACCACCTGCTAAGTTCTGAAGAAATGAGCTGTCAACAATTTTTCTTAAACTCTAACTAAGAGTGCTTTCAAACAAAAGCCCTTAGGAGAAAGAAATGTGTACAATATCCTGACGAATTTCATCAAACTATTTCACACGGTTCATATGGAATTAAAAAGTTAAATTTTGAAAATATTTAGCAAACTTCTGAGCCTGGTCTCAGTTCAGTCTTCCTCTACCAGTGTTTGCTTTACACGGTTGAAACTCACACTCAGCAATATCACAGTAGCTGGGTTAAATATGATGGTAGAACAGGGCAGCTATTCATTGTAATTACCATGGAAGTTTCCTTGTTCTTCTCATCTCAAACTCCCTATATTTCACCTGAACAAAACCACCAGGTCAGGAACAGGGACCTCACTATGTATCAGTTTATCAGTTGACCCAGTCTGCCTTGAATCTAATTTGAGATTCTAGGCATTACTGATTTGCTAATTAGGTGA
>NW_010449221.1:0-1393 GCF_000710305.1 Buceros rhinoceros silvestris | reverse complement strand
GTCCCCCCGCCCGCAGTTCTGCCCCAGTATTTCATCACATGACCACTAAAGGGTTAAGGATAATACCTACCAAATCTGCTGTGGTCTTGCCTGGTTCCCTGGATAGTACCATTGGGGAAGATTTCTAAATGAAATCCAGTCCTGCAGTATAGCTGCCTCCGCCTGAGGATCCCCTTTAAATGGTCCAAGTCCGTGACCGCAGGCCCCCTGGGTAGCCCACCTGCCTCAGACTGACCCAGGTGGTCACTTAACAAAACCGGACTATCCACCGGCAAAACGGGCACATTCCCAAAGGGTACTGCATCCTGCACACCGAAATAGTTCCCAACTTCACCTAAGGGAGCCATCAGAAGATTCTGCTTTTAGAGAATAAGAATAAACAATAATGATGGTGCCAAACCCAGGAGATACAAGATTAGGTATATTCCACTCCTCTCCCCTCCCTAGCGCAGTTACAGAGAAAATGTTCTTTCTTCAATCCATTAAATGCATAAATAAAAGTAATATTCTGTTTTGACTGGTACAGGTTCAAGGTCAAACCAGTTAGTCTAAGAAACCACCACTTTATACTCACACACTGACATATTTATAAACATATAGATGTGTATATCTATATAAATGCATATATCCCCAGCTCTTAGAAAGCAATACGGTCTTCAGCCCATCCAACTGTAATAAAGAAAAAAATCCGTAGTTTCTCCATTTGGTTTAAGATAAGAATGACCATAGCAACTTAAATACCTAGGCGTTATAGGGATTTTTTTTTTTTTAAGATGCACAGGCTACGTCAGGATTTATGGATTCTGACTCCAGAAAGGCATGCGCTGTTTTTACTCTATAACAGACTGCATACATCAGCATGAATCCTGCAAAGGGGGAGGGGGGAAATCTCACGTTGTTGGCTGAGATAAATCCAAAAAAAAAAAATAGGAAAAAAGAAAAAGGAAAAAAAAACTTTTGACGTCCAAATCTATGATCCAGAATTCTCAGGAGGCTCAGCAGATGTCCACTGGTTTAGGATTATTGACGATCCACAAGCAAAGCAGCAACATACAAGTGCTTGTGTCTTTCTTGGCTGGCTCGAAACAGGTGTTGCTTCTGCAGGGCTCCCTGTGAAATGTTGTACTCCAGCACTGAGCTGCAGCTCTTGACTGTGGATCTCCATCCAGCACGCAGAGTGGCGCAGGAAGAGGCATTGGGCTGGGTTTAAGGTAGTCCTGATTGCTGCTGGAAGGATTCTCCGAGGTCCTAGCGCTCAGCCCTACCTGCTGCAATACAGAGCCGCTTCCAGCGCTAGGCACGGCGCGGAGCGGCTCTTACTGCTCTGCGGCAGCGCGCCGCACGCAAGCAAATAAATAAATAAGTGGGCGAAACTTTGGGGGAGGAAAAAAAA
>NW_010449220.1:0-1384 GCF_000710305.1 Buceros rhinoceros silvestris | reverse complement strand
GGGGAGAGGAAAATTCCTTCAGGCCTCTAGTGAGCTTTGAGTGACAGGAGGACTGTAGCACCACAGCCATACAATCCGAAGTAATCTCTGGATACTGAATTGAAATTATTGACTATTGTGCATTTTGGCAGAGATCACAAGTACTATGAAATACAAGTGAATGAATTTTAGAAAATTCCAGTATGTGTGTGTTGCTTGACTATTCTGGCATGATGAGAAATTATGCCTTTATCTCAGCAAAATCAGGACCTTAAAGGACCTCGTGGTACTTCCTGAAAGTGTGAAGTTCTTAACGTTCAGGTTAAAAGTAGCCTGGAAGTACAAGTTTCACTCAAAAAATGTAGCTATAATTCTTTTTGTTGTTAGTGCTAAAATGAAGCATTTCTAGCTTTAGGTGCAACATTCATGTAGTGTTGGTTCAAAATCTCTTTTAGAATTTTTCAGCTACCCCTTTCCATGGTGTCTTGGTGTTACTGGTATGCATGGTTTATCTTTGGCATACCAGATGTTTCTCTCTTTTCAGAACATAAAACTGCTTGGGGATTACATTTATTTCCTTTGTATAAACAGTGCAATTGCTTCTTGAAATAATTGTGGTGGAAAAGCACTTAATAAAGCTGGAATTTAAACAAACAAACAGTCTGTTTGACTGATGATGGGATATGTGCTTGAGATTAAAGAAACAAAGCAAAAAACACCTAACAGCTTGTTTTAACATCGCTTTTCCTGTCATTTTTAGTCTGAAAGAAAAACTTTGAAATAGGATTTTGACCTAACAAGATTTTAGACCTTTCTCAGAACTTTTTAACTTACACAAATCATAGTTACGTAAATCAGTCAAATGCCAGCCTGTTTGAGAAATTAATAATTGAAGATATTCTGTAATACTGAGTCTGGTTCTTCAAGAACAATAATGCCATGCTGTGTGACAAAGCAATAGCCTGAAGTTGTATTTCTAAAACTCTGAAGAAATGCTGTACTTAACACATTTTTCTGTGGGACGGGACAGTGGTGTGTGCCTAAGTTGCGGCATCACTGCACCACCTAGTGTCTCTCTGGGCTAGCTGTGAGTTGTGCACCTGAATCTCTCCTCTGAGTTTTGCTGACTTGCCTGGGTTGTCTGCATTGTGCAAAAATATTTTGTCAAAAACTTGGTGGAGTTCTTCGGAATGTGAAGTTTCTTATTTGTTTTGCTGGTCCACTCTAGACTTCTAAATGCCCTGAAAATTCAGTAGGAGATGGAAATGCAGCTCCTTGTGCTTGTGTGCCTTTCTAATATGCAGCTTGAAGGAGAAAAAGTAGCAGGCTTTCTTTCAATTCATCTATGCTACGGGGCAGATGTATTTAGAATTTGTGTATATGTATATTAAAATATATTTTTATT
>NW_010449219.1:0-1381 GCF_000710305.1 Buceros rhinoceros silvestris | reverse complement strand
CACATTTTCTTTGATTTTTTTGGTCTTTTGTTTGCAGTGAAGAGCTCGATATATGAGTTGTAGTTGAAAAAGACCAAACAAAATAAGACCATAGTATTTTTTATTAACTTTAAAACTTTATACTTACCAAGAGCTTGACAGCTAGGATGTAGATGTAGATGCAAATTAAAGGCAAATCTGCCTTGCAGCAAGACTTAGCTATGTATTATTTGTTAGTAAGTCACTAGTACAAGGAGTTCTTCAAATTAGAGAATGTTTGCTATTTTGTGCATTTTAATTTCAGGATCTCAGCTTGCAGTAACAGTTCTGATAGACAATGCTCCTCTGCTCCCATTTAATTTGAAGTGATACAGATCTTTTGATCCATCTTTCTGTCTCTCTGAAAAAAAACACTGCTGCCACCTAAGAACCAGAAAAATCAATCCCACAGAAAAGCAAGCCCCAGGAATTTTAGGTCAATAATAAGAACTTCTTGGAACTAAAAAGAAGCATCAAAGATGGTCAAAGCAAGCCTGACTCTGTGAGCTGAAAGCATAAATCATCAAGAGAGATTTTCCACATAGCATGCCTTCCTGCTCTAATTCTGATTGCTTGGCAATTTTTTCTACAGGCAAAAACATTTTCCCCATGTGCGTGTCTATGAAAACGCCTTCAGATGATCAATTCTCTTTATTTAGGCCATTTTTGATCATTTGGTTATTACGCAAGCACACAAATTGCTGTTCTTATTTCCATTGCTGTAAGTTGTGTAATTGTTTCTGTGAGTAATTGCCACAACTCTCTGTAAATCCAGTGTGCCTGCACTCGGGTACCAACCATAATTAGGAATGTATGAAATGAACTCACTTAACATGAGTCAGTTAATAAAGATCTTCAAGTATAAATCTGGAGTGGAGGAAGAGTCAGACTCTGTGAATCAGAGACTAATTAACAGGTTTTCTTGGAATTCCTAGGGGAATGGGAACTCTGCGGGGTCGTCCGCTGAGAATTAGGGCAGATCAAGTTATCTTTTCTTTGATAAAATAATACAACTCTCATTTGTAGTCCAAGATTATGTAGCCATGACCCTGATATCATATCTCTCACAATCTTCAATTGCAGTAATTGGAATTTTCTAGAAACTGAAAAAATGATTACTGCTAGGAGATCTTACATCAATTTCCATTTTGTCCCTACTGTATATTTCCCTCCTTTATTTCCCCTACCCTGTTCCCAAAAGTTTTTGGGGGGGATGTCTTTAGTTTCTGCTGTAGAATACACCTATATCAAGGGGCCCAGAAGATCTTTATGTCACATAGGACAATTTTAGATTAAAAAAAAAAGTAAAAATAATTTGTTCCATAAGTTTATCTGTTTTACAAAACGTTTTGGGCATTTTTTT
>NW_010449218.1:0-1384 GCF_000710305.1 Buceros rhinoceros silvestris | reverse complement strand
GGGATGGACGTGTCATTGGTTGATAGAGCAACTGGCTAAACAGAGACAAGTGGGATTGGGGAGGGTTCACTTTAGAGGTTAATTATGTTAAAGCAATCGAAGACAACAAGAAGAGTCCACAGGGACTGTTCAGAAGGTAGGAACCACTAACAGGGAATACTCATTTCGTTAGATTCTGGGACTAGCTGCTGTGGGGTGTTACTCCATCCGACAAGTTGGTGATGTTTGGAGAGGCTGGACATTTTTTTAGACAATAACAAGAGCACCACAGTTACAACATAGAAAGGAATGGGATTCACTGGAATCCTCATGTTTGCGATGTCTTAACCCATTTCTGGTTGGCATTTGTTTTATCATTCTGCATGTGCAGGGCGCAGTTCAACTCACAGAGGCTCCTGCTCCTTGGACAAACAGGTTGGGTGATGTCCCACCATCCATACAACCTGTAAGCTTCTTCCTTGCCTCCATCAAGTCTCACTGCTTTCCCATCCGGATGGCAGCCCCATGGGATAAGCGACCATTACATCCGTCTTCTGCCTTTTCCAGAGCCACAGACTTTCCTGAAGGCACAAGACTAACTGCTGGGGCTCCCTGCATTGGTAGGAGATCATGCAGCTGGGACAGCCTGTTCTGCAGATGGACCCCGAAGTCCCCAAGTGGCACTTGGCAGCCACAGCCACTTCTCCAGATCTTTGCCCAGGGAGGAGAGCAGGAGACAGATGCTTTTTCCCAAGCACCAGCTGTTAGCAATACAAATTTGACATCAGCTCAGTGGTGAGCACAGCATCCTCCCCCTCACCCCTGCCACTGCTTTGCTCACCCTCCTCGTGCCTCTTGGGCTCTCCCCAGGGAGGACCACATCACCTCCTCCAAAGATGCTGCAGCACTGACGGTGGTACCCAGTCCAGGGCTCGTGACTGCTGTAAAATACTCAAGCTTGATGTGTCAGGGGCATAGGCCCTTACAAAATCCCCTCTCACTCTGGAAAATGCCCCTGTGGGGACTGACAGTTTTTCTCGTGAGCTGGGATGAGCTCTCACTCACTGCCATAGGGGTAATCTGGGGGAACATCCTTCATCCACCCCCAGTTTGCCTGGCTGTGCTGCAAAAAAGCACATGTTCCCCTGCATGTGCCTCCCCGCAGGCACAGGTCAGCTGCGTCACTCACTCCCTGCCACCCTGGGGTGAGCTCAGATTTACAGAAAGCTGCTTAATGCTGCTGTCACATCCTCAGCTTGGGGGCTGGAGGGCTGGATCACCAATGCTTTTGAGGCTGAAATGATGTTTGTCAGTACCCAGTACCACGCTGGGTGTGTTTTCTGGTGGAAGTTCAGACACATGTTCTCATTTCTATCCAGAACAGAATAGTTAGCTGGAAGGGACC
>NW_010449217.1:0-1377 GCF_000710305.1 Buceros rhinoceros silvestris | reverse complement strand
TCTATTCCAACCCAAAGCATTCTATGATTCTACAATTTTCTCAGAGGCCTGGCATTCTGAAAATAGTCGTCCTTCCTCTCCCCCCACCATGCCCTGCCCCCACCCCAAGTTGTTCGTTGCTTAATTTATTTCTTTGTTGTTTTATTTCTTTGTTGATCTTTGCTGCTTTAGTTCCTTTAAAAAAATGGTTGAAGGTGATCATCCTTCTTAGTCCCAGAGATTATGATGGTTGTAGTTCCCATTTCTCTCATTTTAAAAGGATTTAATTCACTTACTTATGTAGTATCAAAAAAAATTTGTAATTCTGAAAATGGTTCCCAGTGTTAAATTTGATCTTAAAAATCTATGAGTGCATTGATGAACAAAAGCTAATACAACTGTTTGCAAGATCTTGATCAGATATTCTAGAATATTGAAAAGGCTTAAATTCCACGTATTTCATGGATTGCATTAAAACTCTCTAGGTGTTTCATAACAGCCCCCAGCAGAGTTTCACTGTATTATTTTTGTCCAGTAGAGCGTTTTGCCCTGTTAATTAAATAATGGAACTAAAATGTATGTTTAGCACAAGGTTCGAAGTCATGAACTTCGGAAGAAATTGAAACAGCAAATGAGAATAAAAGTTTTATTTTGTTAGCTTATTTTTTCTGAATGTCTTAATTTTAAATATTACAAATCCTCTCACTTGATAGTGAAAGGAAAAAGTGGTGACGTATGAAAATTCCTTTATGAAGCTTCATAAAACTACTCACAAGTAAATTTTGGGCTAGCTTGCAATACAGAAATTTCTTTTTTCTTGCAGAATATGTAATTTTGCATTGACATAGTCGATCACAAATGTTTGTGGATTCCTTGTGAAAACCTGATCTTGAATTAAATTCAGAATGGAATTATAAATTGTTCACTGTTCATTTAACTAGTCAACCTTCAGCTGGTGATACTCCAAGACAAATATTAGTAGATCTCCTACACATTTACCTCAGATTTTACCTTCTTTTTTTATAGCTTAGAAAAGTATCCTATTGCAATTAAAAACAGAGAAAATGCAGAGCTAGGAGGGAGAACAGTGTTGTGCTAGCTTTGTACCCCAAGCAGTGTCAATTGCCCACAGATGCTCCTCTGATCTAGTCCTCCTAAAGCCGTAGCTGGCAACTCCTGCACTGAAATTTAGGGCTTCTAGCATGTTCTAGAGGGCAGACAGGCCTGGAGAAGAGTCTCTACCCTTCCACTTCACATTTACATTTCATGTATCTGGTGGCAATTAATGTGTTTCAGATGCTCTTCCTTTTCTCTGGACAAGCAACCCCTTTTTCATCACTTTGAGTGATAAGTTGCTCTTGCCTATGGGGATTCCTTAGGGCTCTAAGCCAACTTGTC
>NW_010449216.1:0-1271 GCF_000710305.1 Buceros rhinoceros silvestris | reverse complement strand
ACACTGCTGTGAAAACACACGGACACTTTAACAGCAAGCGCAGTGTTGGTTTAGGAACGACAGCAGGGGTGCATTGCACAGCAAAATAATTGCATCATCGGGTCCTGATACTTATGGTATTTACTGGCACACTCAAGGAATCTCGGGGGACCTCTTCTCAGGAACTAGAATATCATTTTTTTATGAGCAGAGCAGTTCTGAACCTCAAAATCGCTCCTTACAAGTGTAAATGAGATGTAGCTAATGCTGTCATTTTCTGCTTTCCCATTCTGTTGAGAATTCAACACACAGTCACAGAGCTACACATTTTGTGGTACCCTAGGACCAGTTTCAGCAGGCAGCAAAAAAACCTGGCATGCAATGAAGGCAGAAAATGAATAACTGGACTTTCTGTTTTCCGCTTGATTAAAACAATTTGGTTCAAGAGTTGCAGTGCAATGTGATTATGTTGATTGTAGTCCATGTATCAGGTTTTTTGAGAGATAAAGCAAAACCAGAGAGAGACTGAATGATCTGAAGTCTTTCCCTCCTTTAGACTTCTTACTCTCAAGACAGATTTGAGGTTGTCTATGCACCAAACCCATCAACCCAAAAAAAAACCCAACAAAAAAACCCCTGAAGGTGGAAGACTGTATAATCTAGCTCAAACTGGTGACAATTAGTATGTCAATGGAAGGTCATAGAAAACTGTATCTTCTGAAATTTGCTCATGATTCTTAAGACTATGGTACTTAGAGCTGTGGTCACTCCTCAGGACCACTTTGTGCCGGGTGTGGTACAGATCGTTCACTGTTGGTCTACACAAAAACCAAGAGAGAAGTAGTACAGAGGGATGAGTCGTATTGGATTGTTTTAACCTACAGGAGGAGATAATTTATCCGATTTCAGGTCTGTGCCTCTAAGAATGAGTGACCTAAAGATGTAAATGATGTTAGATGGGGATCTGAGAGTTAAGGACAGCAAGCTGGGCAGCCAGACTGGTCAAGGAATTAAACTCCTCTCCCCGGCGTCTTACATCGGTTTCATCCACAGAAAGATTTATGTTCTGCCTGTTCTACATGAAGTCATCTGTGGAAACACGTAGTTACATCAACACGGGTAATGCTTTTTGACCTCATACATGCACTGAAAACCCCCGCTGTGTGCACAGTGCATTACTTAGACACACACAGGATTGAAATCCACACCTGCCTCATACAAGAAATCCAGGCCATTCACAGGGGTCCGAGCCATATGATGCTGACCAGTGGGCTGATCCTTGTACAGTCACT
>NW_010449215.1:0-1375 GCF_000710305.1 Buceros rhinoceros silvestris | reverse complement strand
AACAGCCTCAAACAGAATCTCGCTTACAACCGTCATGGAAAAACCTTCTTGTTTTAGTTTCCAAACTTTAAAGAAATATGAGTATGCAATTTTTTGAGACCCCACATTTTTGGTCACCAGTTATGCCCCCATGATTGGCGCACCTCAATCAATTGGTGACACCCTCCTTCATAGTTCAAGGAAAGTGATTTGTTCATTGTCATCCACCATTTATGTCTTTTGCCTCCTGCTACAGTAGCTTGAAGAGTTCTGTGACTTGTCCTTCATCAAGTCAAAGCAGCACATATCAGGGAATCTACACATGGCATGTCCTTCACAGGTGTTTGTCAAAAGTTGGTCAGCCAAAAGAAGTGGCTTTCCTTTACATTTCCTCCTCTCCGTACTGCTGGCCTGCATGTGTCAAATGTGCCCGGTGTGATTTTATGGTTGTGGGTGGGAATTGCTTTCTGTTTAGCCTCCACAGGTTTATGTTAATAAAATTAACCTGCAGGCTAATGCGCTGCAGGTAAGTGTAGAGTCCCTTCATGCCCTACCTGACTTTGAGGACTTAAACTGCTGTGTTATGGACTGAGATAATAACTGAAATGACCCTGGTTCTGGTGGGACTTCTGCTCAGAGGCTGGGCCGGTGTTCCTCAGCTCTCTGTTGGGACCTGGGACTTACTTAATTTTCAGTCAGTCATGAACTTACTCACAACAGGTATGCTGGGGAGAATTTGATATATTGTTTTAAAGGAGCAAAAGATTAATTGTGATAGGAAAAGAGTTTTTTTCATACTGAAAATTACTGAATCCTTCTGTTCATCTTCCTTCTGGAGCGCACCTAGCAAGGTCTGGCACAGAAAATTGAAACTACCAGCATCAATCAGACATAATCTACTGGATCATAAGCTTTCTGTGACATCTTTGGAGCTGCCATTTGGATTCACATTTTTGCTGGACAATATGCTGCTATTGAGGCATGTGACAGGCATCAGTAGAGCAAGTCTAGCCATTTCACTTGATTTCAGAGCTCCTCCGTCAGATAAGGGGATTGTTTGGAAACATCCACGGCCCTACAGTCTGTTGTAAGGAGCTATTTGCCAGTAAACCAAAAGACACTGCCAGTATGTGTACATTCCCCTCAGTCCCAGGGCTCATGATAGTGCAAAATTCAATTCCAGACGTACAGACAAGGTCTGAACACACCTCTTCTACCATGGGCTAGTTGCACAGCACCCCTGTCCTGTCCGCTGGAAATTGGAGGTACGTGGGTTGTGTGCTTGGGCACGTGGATATCTCATTATGAATGTGCCTAGGAACAATGCATCTCAAAGAGAAAAGCAGCTGCTGCTGAATAGTCTTACTTCTGTGGCCCATGTCTTTGTCACCCCACT
>NW_010449214.1:0-1356 GCF_000710305.1 Buceros rhinoceros silvestris | reverse complement strand
CGGCCGCTTAGGTGAGTGCCTGCAGACTTGGAAGGTCCTCACGTCTGTCAGCATTAGTTCACCCTGTCCAGTGTCTCTGAGAAGTAATTTAAAGGGAAGTGGCTATATCCTGGAATGAATAAACACTGCTCTTAAAGGATTTCCAGCTCAGGCATTGGTTGTTGTTATCATGCTGATTGAAAGCCTCTTCTACTCATTAAGTGAAATGTTCCATTCATAATGGGAATATTAATTCAAAGAGAATAAGTTTCACAGAGAATGTATCTGGCAATCAGCAAACAGTTATTCTCACTAGCCAGCTTTCAGACACTCCTCCAATTCCTCCAGCTCTTTTTTTCCAGTCCTGGAGAAGAATGACATATACAAAGTGCTTATCGCTTTGAGTCAACTCGCTGACAATGCTGAGGTAACAGGTTCCTGTTTAACTCCCTTCCCTCCTCTCACCTCATGTCAAATCTTGCTCTCTCCAAGTACTCTGCTGTACATCCAAGAGTATTTTGAGTATTGCAGGGTTCTTGATGAGATGACAGTCTCTAGACAGCTTCTGGACTGGTCAGTTTTAATGGATCTGTTAAGAAGGCAAAATAACAATCAAAATAAAGTCTTCATCTCTAGAAAATAGTTCCCTAAGTGCTTTTGCATTTTTCCTTTATGATTCTCAGTATTTTCTTTCTTATTCCTTCCTTCTCTTACCTGTGTTAACCCATCCTCATATATATGAATTTCTAGTTTGATGGCAATGAAAAATTTTATGCAGTAATAAGGGGAGCTGAGCTGCTGTTGTCAAATCACTTAACAATTTAATCGGAGGGCTATTTTATAGTGGCAACATAGAAGGCGGTCAGGTAAAGCCTGCTTCCTATCATCAGTGTTACTTTAAAACGGTTGGACCAGCCATCTGTGAGTGTGAGAGATCAAATCAGGGGAGACCAAATTAATAAACCACCTTCTTTCCCACAAGCTCCACCAGACTAGGTGCTTGTCAGCTTGAGCAGAATTAGGTCTTCAGTTGTCTACTGTCTTCTCTCTGTATTGACTTTAATACTGATCCTTATCAGGGAACAGAGCTATGTCCTGTCCACAGAGTTCTGCAACCCAAAGAGCAAAAATACCAGGCCATATATTTCTACACAAGTGCTAGTTATTCACTTTCAGAAACAAGGATCTGAAAGGCTTCAGGACCAATGAAATCAGTGACACTATGGGCTGCTCTACACAGACTGCTCAGCTGCAGCTGGAATGGATGTGCTCTGTAAAATCCCCCAGGCTTTTGTTGATACTGTGAAGAAAATCAAAGGGTAAGACAAAAACCAGACTGTGGTAAGGAAAGAAATTAAATACTGAACGGAGATCGAT
>NW_010449213.1:0-1355 GCF_000710305.1 Buceros rhinoceros silvestris | reverse complement strand
GCTCTGCGGGAAAGTTCGTGGGGGCAGGCGGTGTCTGCAAACCACACTGGCACTTGGCGATGGCGAAAAGAGCCTCGGGCCGAGGGTTTGATGGAGGCAGAGCAGCCGGTTCTTGCTGGGGGTTAAACCCTCCGACGCAAGGATGTGTCACCCTTTGCCACAGCCCCAGTGCTTCCCTACCTCTCTGGTTATAGGACAGAAATTAGCTGGATGGAGAAGACATCTGCCTCCAAGTGCTTAAAAATCACACACAAATCTTCTGCTCATACCATCCTCCTTACTGCAACTATTAGATGTACAGAGGGCTCTTTAAGAATTGCGTTTAGTCAACCATTTCCCACATCCTGATGTGGCAGTGATGGGTTCCAGTGGAGAGCTTTTGCACAGGATTCACGAAGGGGCATTTCTCCCTGCCTGGTTTCACTCCGCGCACAGTAACGGTCTTTCATACAGGCCTTGCTGCTCTCGTCCGCCCATGTATGACAAAGCTTATAAATGAGGCATTGGAAATCTGTTGCCCTCTCCAGAAGGAATTAGTAACATGAGCTGTGAGATGCCAATATTGCCAAAATAAAAGCAGGCTTGAAACTGAACAGCGTGACTGTAAACTTTCTGCATGGCTTTCACCCCATAAAAATGCCTGTAGATGGTATTCCGAGAATGGCCTTTTCCTTTTAGTGATGTTCAAGAGATATTAAGCACCACACCTCCAGCAGAAAGCTCATTTCCACCTGACCTAATCCTCACCATGACCCATCTATAGATGATGCCTCCAGTAGGAAATGGGAGATGGAATTAACTTCTGTGATCCATCACAGTCCTGTCACCTGCAGCTCGAGAAAGAAGCTGAATAAATTGAAAATGCTGAAATAAGACCTGTGGAAGACATTCAAGGTCAGGCTTCTGCTTTACAGGGAACAGCCAAGGAAATGTAGCTTATTTCACTGACGCAATAGAAATGGCTGATCACTGTGATCACAAAGCAAGAAAGTTCCTGGTAGCCAGTGATTTTTAAAGACAATGAAAGCTGTTGGCAGGGGAAGCTGAGGCAAAATGCATCGAGGTGAGAGGCTGCTCTGCTCTGTCTAAGCATGGGAGAGCCCACAGTTGCCCATCTCTTCTCCCTGCAGGACACAGCCCCTTCGGGTTCCCTGCCTCTTTCTCCCTCCTTCAATAATTCTCCACCTGACTAGCAAGAGTAAATGCTGGACAAGGAGTGGAAATAACTTCTGAGCCATGAGGCTGGGAACTCAGTTGGACTAAAATCCAGATGCAGGGGGATGGAGGCATCCAGCAGAGAAACTCCCTGTTTCTGCAGTCCGTTAGGTCATAGAATCATCTGGTTGGAAGAGACC
>NW_010449212.1:0-1380 GCF_000710305.1 Buceros rhinoceros silvestris | reverse complement strand
GGACCCATCCCTGCAGGGGGTCTCACCACCTGGATGGTGCTCAGAAAGTGCCACTCTATTCCCTCAAAATATTTTTTTAACTTCAAACAAAGCCAACCTCCTGCCTCCACCTCTGGATTTGTCTCAAACTCCTGCTGGGCCAGTGGCTCTTTAAACAAAAGTGTTCTAGGGTGGGGACAAGGCCCTTGTAACTGATCGTATTAACTTATGGGCAGAGTCAGGGTCAGGCTAGCGTGGCTCATCCGTGGTCGAGAAGGACAAATTCCAGTGTGTTATATGAATCCTGTCTGGGTATCAGAGCCCCACAGTCACTTCATCCACCAGATGTGTCCAGCTTTACTCCGCCAGCTGTTGGAGCTCCTTGTCCATAAGCATCTCTTCCTTCTCCCTGTGGCGCGGCCCCCAGCTAACCGGTCTCCTCCTGTCTCCCAGGACTCTGGGCTCTACCTGAAGGAGCTGATTGAGCCGGTGCTGACGTGTTTCAATGACGCCGACAGCCGGCTGCGGTACTACGCGTGCGAGGCCCTCTATAACATTGTCAAGGTGGCCAGGGGCTCTGTCCTCCCACACTTCAACGTGCTCTTTGACGGCCTCAGCAAGGTGAGAAGCTTCCTCTGAACTCCTAAGCGTTTCTCTTTACCACTCTGGGGAAGTAAAACTCGTTCTCTAGTCCTTGTCTGCTCTGGGTCAAATAAACCAGGTTGCCCAAGGTCTTCCTTCCAGGTAAGCTGGTTTCCTTTGACCCAGGCAGGTCTGAAGGACTGAGTGAGCAGTTTCTGTAGCAGCATGCTGGCCACTGGTGGTGTGGGTGCTGGAGTTCACTGGAAGATATCTTGGTCTCTGCCTTCATCTCCAGGGTGTATTTCCCTGCTCCTCGTTGAGTGGCATTAGGAAATAAGGATGACAGGACTGCAGCAGGCGAGTGGCTCTGTGGGGTCTGGAGGGTCAAACCCACATCTATGTACACCGTGGTACTTCTCTGCCACTCGAGTGTGGCTGCTGGCCCATGAAAAGCTGCATAGCAGGGGAAGGTGGTGGGTGCTTGATAGCCCCCTTAGGGAGTCCCTCAGCAGAATTTGTTATGAGGAGCTGGAGGTAAAGGGACTTGACTTGTCTGTGCCGGCCCCTGAAATGTCCAAGGAGAGCGGCAGTCCTGGGTGCCTGCTGGCAGCTCCGCCGCAGAGCGGGAGCAGATGTGGAACCTGCTGCTGCAATGGCTCTTGTTTTGTTGTTCACAGCTGGCTGCTGATCCTGACCCGAACGTCAAAAGTGGCTCTGAGCTACTTGATCGGCTTCTCAAGGTATTTTTCCTTCTCCAGCTGAGAATCCTTGGTGCAGGCCACAGGCCTGTCCTGGCTGGGGACACGTCCCAAGGCTGCA
>NW_010449211.1:0-1319 GCF_000710305.1 Buceros rhinoceros silvestris | reverse complement strand
TTTATAATGAGGCAGACCCCGTTGATTCCCACTCAGAATCAGAGCCTTATTATGCAAGGCTTTGCCAAACAACTAACCAAGAAGCAGATGCTTTCATGAAGCTTATTCATATCTAGAGAGCTTATGTAATTTCTGGCATTTCCTGTTTCCAGATGGACTATAAACAATGTTAAACATTAACATCTTCAAGGTTTTAATTGCTGTTCTCCATAGGAATCCCAATGAGATATGTGCTATATCTATTATTATCCATGTTTATGAGTAGCAGGAGACAGGAATGGTGAGTTGTATAAACACTGATGGGAAGTTTCTGGCAGCTACCTGTAAAAAAGGCCACTAGATCTCTCAACATATGCCTTTTCTCAGCTGCATCACCAAGTTCACCTGAACTGGGAAATGACTGATTTAATCACATTTTAAGGGTGTAAATACTCATTCACATGTGGGCTAAAGAGATACGTTCCACTTAAAAACTATCTGGAATCTCATTACAGCTAATTACTTTCAAGATGCCCTTCCCTTTCCTTACACTCTTGCCTGATATCTTTGACAGCATACCTACTGCATGGGCATAATAACAACTTTGTGAGGAGGCTGCTTGCAGGCTTAGTCTGGTGTGTCCCTTCCTGTAACTGAAGATACCTTATGAACCCACAGATACCAAGGACTGCCAAGAATTTTCCTTTTAGAAGCAGCCACTAAGTTGTCACCACAGAGACTGCAGGGAGGTGTGCAAACGGGTGGAGAAACGATGGATGATTTTTAACAGCACTCAAGTCTGGAGCACACTGCTGAGTCTACCAGGACAGATCAAGGCATGGGTGTGGAGCCCTGGAAAGACAAACTAAGTCCTTTGCAAAGCACACCACTTCAGAGCAGAAAACCCTGTTTGTCCATCTGTTGGTCTATGTATCCTGGTGGTGTCCTATGGGAAACCGAGTTTCAGCAGTCGTGTGCTGCAGATGTGTGTGTTTTCATCAATAACTTCTGAACCCATAGTTCATTTACAGTCAATTTTGACAGAGAAAGCAATGGCAAAGATACAGATTTCTTTCACATTTTAGGAAAACAGGTGAATGGGTGGCAGAGTGACTCTGTCAACATGCTCACTAGGAGCAAGGCTGCACTAAACACTGATCAACAGCAAGGGACACACATGGGACAGAGATGATACGGTTGCCCTATCACTGGAAAGCTTAGTCAAAGCTGCACTTAACTGACCAGAAAAACTCACTCTGTGGTCTGTTTGTTGGTGTCTAATAACGAGTGAGTTGATGAAGCAACTTTGATATAACTTTTAAAAAAATCAAGCAATCCAG
>NW_010449210.1:0-1369 GCF_000710305.1 Buceros rhinoceros silvestris | reverse complement strand
TAACTAAAAATTCTATTATTTTATGGTCACTTTTATTTTTATGGCACCAAAACAAAGAGCTGTGTCTTTGCTTCAGCCTTCAAATAAAGTGAGTGGCCACCAGTTCCTAAGCACCACATTTCTAAGAAGGTGGCAGCAACAGGTAGCAGCGGGAAAGAGCCGACGGAACTGTCCTGCCTGCTGAGGATGCACTGAGGCCGGCAGTGCCTGGCCAGCGCACTCCCCGGGATTCAGGAGGCCAGTCCCAGGCGTTTGTGAGTAACACAAAAATCACGTAGCAGCACAAAAATCATGGCGAGTATTGGTTCTACCTTGCCTGGAGGGTGGGGGAGAAAGGCAGACCCGTGGACAGAAAACTGCCCAGCATAGCTCCAAAGTCCACCGAGAAAATAAAGCACAGACATATGAGCGCTGTGGGAACAAGGGAATGTAAAAAAAAGTGACAAATCAAAAAGCCGCCATGACTTTGTGAAGAACACGAGGAACAGCTGTTCAGAGAGCAGCGCTGAAAGGGATCCGGGGATTACAGGGGATCAGAAAAAGAATCCAAACCGACGTGGCGATGCTACTGCAAAGACGGCAAACGCCCCGCAGAGATAAGTTACCTAATTAACCTGATTATTGGAGATAGATGGGAGGAAGAATGCGAAGCTGAAAAGAGCCCGAGAACGGTAAAAGCTTTAGAAAACATGGCCTCTGAGATCATGGGACCAGTAAGAATTTGTTCAGTCTAGAAAAACAAAGTTTAAGGGAGAATACAATGTTATTATGTGAAATGGTCATCTAGAATGTTAGTGTGAGCTGATGCTTATTAATTACTCTTCGTATCTCCCGGAGGCTGGGCAAAAAAACTTAAATTCACCACCCAAGTAGAGTTTAGATGCTGGAGAAAACTTTGTGGTTTTCAGGACAGCAGAGTGCTGAAAGGGGCTGGAGGGGACTGCAGAATCTCCTTTACTGTAAGTTTTTGTCAGGAGATACAGCTGGTCTTTGGCAGGAGCAGTCCCACGGCAGAGCAGCAGCTCCTGCTATAGGTCTGCTTTGGTCCTAGAGGTGGGTGGTTGATGCGCACATCGTGCTTTCCCCACAGGAATAAAACAGACGGTGGAAACGCTGGCAGGAGCTGCCGTCGGGTACAACAGAAACAAGGGGCACTCTCCCTTCGGCCGGGCCGGGGCGTGAGCCTCCCCCTCACGGCCTGCCTCACGCTCCCGGGCCCAGCTCCAGAGGATCTCACACGCTTCAGCCGAGACGTGACAGACCGAAAGGCAACTTGGCGCCACAGGCGGGCCCGAGGCAGTGACACCCCTCGGTCACCCCGTTTTCACCCCGCGGGGCCGAGGCGGACAAAGGCCGCAGCCCCGGAGGC
>NW_010449209.1:0-1350 GCF_000710305.1 Buceros rhinoceros silvestris | reverse complement strand
AGCAGTCAGTTCCTGAAGGACTGCAACCCATGGAGAGGACCTACACTGGAGCAGTTCTTGAAGGATTGTATCCTATAGGAGGGACCCCATTCTGGAGCAGGGGAAAAGTGTGAGAGGTGGAGAGGTGAAAGGAGCAGCAGAGAGGAACTGTTAGGGACCGACCACAACCCCCGTTCCTTATCCCCTTGAGCTGCTGGGGCTTGTGGGAAAAGGAGGCAGAAGAGTTGGGAGTGAAGGAGAGGAGTTGAGCCTGGGAAGAAGGTGAGGTCTTTTAGGTTTTGTCTTTGTTTCTCACCATCATTACTCTGTTTTGATTTGGAAGTGAATTAGATCAATTTTCCTCAAGTTAAGACTTCTTTACTCATTACAGTAATAGGTATGAGATCTCCCTGTCCTTATCTCAACCTACAAGGTTTTCGTGTTATTTTCTGCCCTTGTCCAGTTGAGGAGGGGGAATGAAAGAGCAGCTGGGTGGGCATCTGGCACTCAGTCAAGGTTGATCAATCACAGAACTGATGACAATTCAGCTTGTGTCAAAGTGAAATACTAGGATCGTGGTATCAAAGGATAAGCTTGGAAGGAGTTTCAGGAAGTTTCTAGATCAAACTCCTGCTCAAAGCACAATCAGCTGTGAGGCCAGACAAAGTTGCCTCAGGACATTATTCAGGCCAGATTTTAAAAGCTCAGACAATGGAGGCTCCACAGCTTTATACTCCCACACAAGTAAATGACAGCCATCAAGGCAGAGTATTGTTTGCATCTGTATAAACACGCACAAGATAGCCACCAAACCAGGCACCATGTTAGTCTGCGTGACTGTTTGAACACACCAGGGTTCTCTGACCACAGAGCTTTCACTTCATGAGCTTCTTCAACACAGGTATGCCTGCTGCCCTTTCGACAAGCCTTGTACAAGAATAATAATTTGGCCATAATCACAAAGAAAACTCATTAACAGTGGGAGCTTTCATTTTACCTTCTATGAGAGCATGAGCCTTAAGTTCACAGAGGAACTCTGAGCAACTGAACCGTTGCTAGGTTTTGAGATTATTCTAACACCTACAGAGTTAGCCACAATCTGCACCGCATTTGTGGGATTATCCTGCATATTTCTTCACCGACAGAGACATACCTGGTAAAAGAATACTCAGAACTTATTCAGTTACAATTAAATTATTAACCTTGTAAGAGTTTGATTGCTGGTTCATCAGGATCTCCATCTTATTTGGATCAACTTGGAAAAGTTCCTCCATGCAAGTTTTTTCCAAGATTCACTCCGTGATACCAACTTGCTCAGAACAGCTTGCTTTAACAAAGCAGCATTTCTGTCTTTCTCTTCAGCAAGGGCTG
>NW_010449208.1:0-1363 GCF_000710305.1 Buceros rhinoceros silvestris | reverse complement strand
GATGTGTAAGTAACTGGCTGCTCAAGGCTGTTCCCTGGAGGAATCAAACCTGTGTCCCATATGAGGAGGGAATTATATTCCTCAGAGCACTTGTATAGAAATAAACCAACAAAACCACCAACACGCTGACAAAAGGCACTAAAGCTTGGTGGCGGGAGAGTTAACTTCTACCGGTGAGGTGCCTGACTGAGGGTGAAAGACATATGTCTAGTAACAAGCTAGATCAGTGAGGTCTCTGCTCATGGTACACCCAGAGGTGGGATTACTTCTTCCAAAGAGTTTTTGTTATTGACTGATGGAGAAAGGCTGGTGTGTACTCCAGAAGCATGAAGTGTTCATTAGTTCAGTGGGTGTGCAGAAAGCTGTCCTGACAGGCTTTTTACCACTCAGGTGTGCAGTGGTCATTGTGGTGAATATGCCTAGTGCGTGTTTTACATTATCACTCTGGATGTGAAGCCACCTGCCTGAAAAAGACAGGCCATGAATTTTGTTTCCTATTTACAGTTTTGTTTCTTGCGCTTCTTTTTTTCTAATTTATCTGTAATTCCTCACCATACAATTGCATAAGATTTTCTACTGTCTTTCAGGATCTATGAATTTTGTCTTGATTTCTGTGTAGCAGCACACAAAAAAGCCCTGCAAGAAGGTTTTCCATGTGTTGTGAATCTCATAAGGAGAGCAGGAGGCTGTTTGCATATCGTCATGCTCAAGGTTGCCTTGATTGTCCGACTCCTGTTTCCCAGGAAAGTTCTTTAACCACTAGGTTAATAACTTTTCTTCACCTGGTGCTTCAAGACAGCTGCTCCATATGGTACTCACTGTGTGTGATAAGAAACTGCTCAACAAAGCGGGCTTCCTGGAGGAAGTGGGTGCTTTTCTGTCTGGTCTTTGTAGAAGGCTGGGCTTCCACAGAACAGCCCATGAGGCCTTGCTCCAGGGCCACAGCATAGCTCTGCGAAGGTGCAAATGTTTTGGGAAGTAGACTGTAAGCAGCAAAGTGCCCCACAGCTTTGGTGACTCAGTAATTGCATGGGTATGAGTTCTAAAGCCCAAGTCCTTACCCTTACTGAGCAGTTGCTTAAGGTCTGTTTAGCTTCCCAGTAACTTCTTGGGACACAGGTCACTGACTTCTTTTTCCTTTTATTGTCCCCTTGCAGATTAGGGGATGCAATGAATAAGGGTAGATTTGTTTCACAAGCATTTATCACGATACGATGAAAAGTCAAAAGTGGAAATTTTTAAATACCGTTTTTCCTTTTTGTCCCTCTAACAAAACTGTTCTGGCATAGTATATGGTGGCTGCCACCTCCCATCTACAGCAGAGCTCTTTGAACTGGGATTTAAGCATCGTGTTATGGAACGA
>NW_010449207.1:0-1378 GCF_000710305.1 Buceros rhinoceros silvestris | reverse complement strand
AGCACGGCGCGACCCCCCCGCCATGGGACACCCCCCCCACCACCCATGGGACCCACCTGCCCGCCCACACAGGGCGGGGCAGCGGGGGCTGCTCCGGTGGCACCCCGGGGTGTGGCATGGTGACAAGCCACCAAGTGTTCGTGGTGGTGACACCAGCCAGTCTCCGTCATTGCGGTGGTGTCAATCTCTCCCAGTCTCCCCCAGTCTCTCCCAGTCTCCATGGTGGTGACACCACCTGTCCTCATTACCACGATGGTGACAATCCCTCCCCGTCTCCCCCAGTCTCCATGGTGGTGACATCACCAAGCCTTCATCACCAGTCTCTCCCAGTCTCCGTCCCATCATGGTGACAACCTCTTCCAGTCTCCCCCAGTCTCCCCCCAGTCTTCATGGTGGTGACACCACCTGTCTTTGTCACCATGGTGGTGTCAACCCTTCCCAGTCTCCCCAGTCTCCATTGTGGCAATCTCTCCCGGTTTCCATCACCATCATGGTGACTCCTCCCAGTCCTCCCCAGTTGCCATCATGGTGACAACCACTGCCAGTCTTCTCTAGTCTTCATGGTGGTGTCAGCTCTTCCCAGTCTCCCCCAGTCTCCCCCAGTCTCCATGGTGGTGACACCACCCTGTCCTCATCACCACTGTGGTGACAACCTCTCCCAGTCTCCCCCAGTCTCCATAGTGGTGACAACTCCTCCCAGTCCGCCCCAGTCTTCCCCAGTATCCATGATGGTGGCAGCTCTTCCCGATGTTCATCACCATCATGGTGGCAACTCTTCCCAGTCTGTCACCATCACGGTGTTAACTCTTCCCAGTCTCTCCCAGTTTCCGTCATGGTGACAACCACTCCCAGTGTCCTTCACATGGAGCTGTCAACCCCTTCCCAGTCTCTCCCAGTCCCCATCCCATCATGGTGACAAGTCCTCCAAGTCTGTCACCACCATGGTGTCAACGCTTCCCAGTCTCCCCCAGTCCCCGTGGTGGTGACGTCCCCTCCCAGTCTCCATCCCGTCATGGTGACATCCCCTCCCAGTCTCCCCCAGTCCCCATCCCATCCCCACCAGTGGTCCCAGTAAGCCCAGCTCCCCGCAGGCACTGGGCCTCGCTGAGCAACCTGGTGGGCTCGCTGCTGAACTCGATGAAGTCCATCGCCTCGCTGCTGCTGCTGCTCTTCCTCTTCATCATCATCTTCGCGCTGCTGGGCATGCAGCTCTTCGGCGGCCGCTTCAGCTTCGATGAGACCCAGACCAAGCGCAGCACCTTCGACACCTTCCCCCAGGCCCTGCTCACCGTCTTCCAGGTACCGTGGACACCGCGACGGGGTGACACCGTGACAGGGGGGGACACGGGGACAGGGGGACACTGGGACTGGGGGGGGG
>NW_010449206.1:0-1368 GCF_000710305.1 Buceros rhinoceros silvestris | reverse complement strand
CACATTTCCCACCTGCATCACCTCATCCTGAGGCATCCATGTTTCTCACTAAGTTGCCAAAGGAGTCACCTGCTGGGACACACCGTGAATTGCCCGGTCCTAATCTGTTACTTTATTTGGGTGCAGCACTTCCCACCCTTTCTGAAGTCAGGGCATTAATCAGGGTGGCTCAAGCCCACTCCTGCCTGGCCCTTCCTGTTCCGGCTTGCTCCACATTTTTGTGCTATTAAGTAACTTGCCACCAGAACGAGAAGCACTAGACCAAATTAACTCTGTTTTCGATAAACACATCCGTGGCTCTGCCAGACAGGAAACATCAGGGACTGTCTCTGTATCCGAGTGCAGTGCTCCCCATTCCGGGGGTACACCACCGATTATATCCCTGCGCCTGCAGGAAGGGCTGGTGCGACTGACTGCCAGAGGAATAATTCATCTATTGGCAGATGACTAGAGCACCATGCAAACCACCCAGCCCACGAGTGAACCAAGGGTTTAAGAATGCGGCTCGGCGCGTGACAGGCCAATGCTACACAACAGCTTAAAGTCGTTACTACAGGTACAATTTTTTTCAGGTGGAATTCACTACTTCTCCCTTAATTTTCTCAGTGTGCTTCCTTGGAGAGAGATGCTTTGAGACACTTGCCCCGAACGTGGTCAGTGCCATGTTTTCAGTTAAATTCCTGTGTGTGATGTGGGTACGAAAGGTTTAGCGTATGCTGTGCTTTTAGCAGCCCACAAAACCACGTAGCTGGAAATCAACACCCTCCAGCGTTACTACCTGGAAGAGCTGCAGGTATCAAAGGAGAATTAGTAGCTTTTGCCTGGGCATTTTTTACATCACATCACACCCATTTCTAAATACTGCAAAGTAGGGGAGATCAATACAGAGGCATTTGGACTCTCATGGGAATTCAGGCAGAATTTGAGCGATGCCCTGTGACCTACAAGGGGAGGGTGTAAGAAACAGAACTAGGCTTAAACCCATTTGTGTGTTGCTTGAAGCCAGCTCTGTACCAGCACCCCATCCTCCCTCTTCACCCCACGGAAAGCTTATCCCCTGCCTTGTCTAATCACGTGATTTGATCATGCAGCTCCTATCAGGCAGTTCTGCTTCTCCCACGCCAGTGATGCCGTTGATGGACTCACTGAGCCAACTAGGAAGAACTAAAAATAAGACTTCCCAGGAATTTCAACCGCCCAACAGCAGCAACACCATGCTATTGCTAACAGCTACCCCACTGCTCTTCCTGGGCAGGAACCAAACAAGAACCAAACTGTACAAACACACAGAGATGCCTATCAAGGTGGTTTTGTAAGCTATTTCTTAATTACAGCCGACATCCAACTCGGAATTGCTGTCATAAAAGG
>NW_010449205.1:0-1363 GCF_000710305.1 Buceros rhinoceros silvestris | reverse complement strand
TCTCGTTTCTCAGCTGCAACGCTGATGGGAGTGCTGACAGCACACCGAGAGAAAATACTACCGTGTGGGAGGGACACATCACCAGGGCAGTGAATCAGCAAAGATAAAAGACGAGGTTGACGGGAAGACTAAGCTGAGGAGCTCTGGGAGGATCTGAGGCTGCCTTTTGGATGCTTTCACTTGCTTAGCAGCCTGCTGCTAAAATGCAGCCAGACCCAGAGCACTAACGGAGAGTCTGGTTTTATTACGGACGGGTGGCAAATGCTCCCTGTTGTGTAAAAATGGGGACGCGTCTACTGAGCTCAGCAGCAAAGGAGACGGATAGTTTAAAAGCTTTGTAGCAAGATGTTCCATCCTCATCAGTTGGCACAAATAGACAACTCCGTCCCCTCTCACGGCGCTTCTAACCAGTCCATACACTCTTTTTGGAGTCAGAAAGTTCGAGTTTTTAGGAGCCACAAAGCCATTTCAGTACTTGGCACATACATTAAACATCCACGTTTAATGTACTGTGCTCTCTCTCCTTGAAAGACTTCTACCAGTCCCAGGGGGATAAAGGATTTCCACTCTGCGGTCTGCCTCTTCTTTTACTTTCTTTTCCCCCCTTTCTTTCAGTCAGCAGACTTCATTCCAGCTGTCGAGTAGTTACTAGTATTGTTTTGATATTCCTGTTAACTACCATTCGCTAGCTGGCTTGCGCTTCCACAAAGGCTACATCCCATCTGCACCGGTCAGTGTTTCTTCCAGGTAGATCCAATGGGATCTTGTACCGATGATGGCACTAGCTGAGAGTCTTTACAGACTGGGGAAAAAGCCAACAAGTGGGACAGGAAGATGCAAAGGCTGCTACTATTTACCCAAGCTCTGGTTTCTCATCTCCTCCCTTCCCTGTGCTCATCTTTCTCTGTTTTCTCTGCTTCCCTGCAGTATTCAGATGTGATGGTGACACGTAACTGATTTTCCGCGGCTTTACAAATCTCTGTGCATCCTGCGACCCTCAGTTACCGTTTCCGTGCTCTCAGTCCCCTGCTGACAGCATCCTGAACAGCATCTTTTATGGGATTGGTTGTATTCACCGAGGATGTGCCGATATGTTATTAGACTTGCAGGCTAAACAAACACAGAAACATACTATTAACCCGAAAAAACTGTCCTGGGGAGAGGTGAAACCCCACGTCACGCGTATGCTTGTAATGCTGCTCAGCTCACGGTTGCATAGGTGTTTTTGTGTCAGAGGGGCGTGCACTGAACAAACCAGGAGAAGTGGGGCTGGGAGTACAGACCAGCTGCTGTCCTGTGAGTGGGCTAGCTCTAAAAGCTGGTAGAGACAAGTAGATGGAAAACAAATACAATCTTTAGCACC
>NW_010449204.1:0-1358 GCF_000710305.1 Buceros rhinoceros silvestris | reverse complement strand
CCCACCACAGACAAAGGAACCAAAGGGAAAGGAAAAAAATAATGGTATCAATTGAGTGGAGAAACCTGTCACAGATATTTCAGTAGATCAGGACTCTGACTATGTATCAGAGAGGAGAAGCCCTGATCAAGTCACATGCCCTTTACTACAGAAGATAAGATCAAAAAGTTTCAAAGGAAACCAGCAGTGACAGTTTCCTCATTTGTATGCAATGTGACATACCAGATCCAAACTGTTGGCTACTTTTTGAACTATTTGTCAGGGGAGAGAAATGATTATTTTCTTTTATATCTTACTTTTAAGAACTCTTAGTCATTTGGGGGTTCTCCCCCCTGCTCTCTGTCTCACCGCCCTCTTTTTTTATTTTTCAGCCAGGATTCAAACGCTCACCTTTGATGTAATATTTTTGCTGCACATCAGAATAGCTATGCCAAGCTTCAGAAAGGCAATGGAATACAGAGAATGAAAAGACTGACATCACTTCAAACATGAACTTTTAATGAAATTATCCTTAAGAAATGCCCCTGGTGATGATTTTTTTGTCCTGCATCTTCTTTTTTATTCTTCCCATGTGTTTGCAATAATTCAGATTATTGCCAGGCTAGCAGCTGTAGTTGACTCCGAGCCATGAACTACATAAGCAGAAATATTTCTCCTCATTTCTCACTGCTTCTGTCAAGAAAAGCGTTAACTATAAACACAAAAAACAACTGAGTTAAGATCACAGGTTGCTTGTGTAGCCAACAGGCTGTATGACAGTTACATTCACACGGCAAATAAAGTAAACAGGGGACTTCTGACTAGCTCAGCTTCTCCATGGCCAAGACTTGATGCTTTTCGGCACAGTGTTCCCTCTTGTGTGAAATCCGTAGTTGCTCTTGTTATGTTTGTTAGTGAATTTCCTCCAAATCATGCCCTTCTTTCCAAAAAGTACCAAAAGCCTTGTCAAAGTTCATCCGTGCTAAAGAAAGGCACTCAGTACACATGGGACAGCGATATGTTTAAGGTAATAATATTCTCCCAGAAGTGTTACTAAACATTCAGAATCTGCAGCAGTTGCAGGCACATAAGTATTTGAGACTGAGAGAGCCAGACACTAAAAAACATGTTGCAGTATCCTAAGTGAAGGAGAAGGCACTCAAACCACCGGAAAGCAACACAACACTCACTTCTAACTCTGGTACAGCCCAATAAACCAAATTTTAAAGTTCTATCATTTGTTTTTAAATGCAAAAAAATATGTCTTTTAAAAGTTTCACACTCTTATACAAAACCTTGTGAGTCCTGGAATCATGCTAACAAAGGATGCTGAATTTAAGGACTCAAGTCTACGACCCTTTCAACACAGGTGGAAAAAA
>NW_010449203.1:0-1359 GCF_000710305.1 Buceros rhinoceros silvestris | reverse complement strand
ATATTATATACTAGATGGTATATAATATCTACTGTATAATATATAATATAAATTACCTACATTAGCAAAACTGCCTCTGAGTGTCTCATAAAGTCCCTTTGCATGCCAAAAAAATAAATAGCAGAGTCTCGCCTGAAGCACAGTCTCCATCCAAGCAGCTGGTATTGTGAACTCTGGAGATTTCCAGCGCAGTACCTAGTGTGCCAACCATGATAGCAGCCACCGCAAAAGCATGGTGGAGTCTTTGGAAGAAGAAAACCTCAGAGAAGAGGCTTAATGGTGTGATTCTTTCTGCATGAACTGAATTCACGAGTCACGCGTTTGCAAGCACTGAAGAAATAAATCTCTTGCCCTAGATTATAGGGAAGCCCCTCTGAGTTGGGCTTGCTTACTTGGATTTTGCATGTTAGAATGGATTTAGCCCTTAGATACTGAGTCACTGTGACAGATATTGTTTTGATTCTGCACAATGAGAACTGTTAAAACAAAGAAAAGCTGTCAGCAAACAGCAGTACTGCAAACAATTTACTTAATGTGTCATAAGTAAGAAAATCAAACAATGGCAAATACAAACACCTAGAATTTTGCCCAGTGTATCCTATAGTGTCTCTTTACTGTTTTAGGATACAGTAGAACGTATTTCTTAAAGAAGAAAGTCTTAATCTGTCAACCTGTTTTTAACATCTTATTTTGCACCTTTTCGAGTGGTGAGACTTCTCTGATGACAGGTATGTTTTGATAAACAGCAGGCACTAAATACTAGCTCTGAGATAAAAGTGGTATGTTAGAAAATTAAGATAACAACATAATGAGTTTTTATTCTCTTTTAGAAAAATTCAAAAAAACAATTAACTTTTAAAAAACTCCATTTTCAAGAAACTGTCCCCCACCAAACCCAAACAAGCTCTTTACATTTGAGCTAATATGTTGTGTCGGGCTTTGGTCCAATGTAAATTCAGTCAAGTTAGAAGCCTCCAGTAAGGGGCTTAATAACAAATACTGACAGAGCCAGGTATCATTATACTTAACTCTCAGGCATTATATAACATCAAAAGGAATACCTGGATTCTTCAACAAAGGCTTTGTTTGAAAGTACATATATTATATATGTGTTTAGTGCAATCTTTATCATTCTTCAAGAGCACTGCTTTGGATTTGAAGGAATATTTGGCAGGATATTTTATTGGTTCAAATGCATACACGGCTGATAAATTACTATAATAAATGTTACATCATTTCCCCCTGGTTATAGGAGAAAGAACCAATATCTATGTTCTTGTGAGGGTCGGGAGGCTCTACAGAGGGACCTGAACAGACTGGATCGATGGCCTGATGTCAACTGTATGAAATTCAACAAGA
>NW_010449202.1:0-1356 GCF_000710305.1 Buceros rhinoceros silvestris | reverse complement strand
AAGCCATGATGATGTTATTGTTTTATTACATCTATTTCAGCCCACAAGTCTCCCTTCCTTTTCCCGATTCCCCTGCTCGGGGCAGGGGTGTGTGTGTGTGCGTCGTTGGGCGACGGAACAGCCGGCCAAATGGTGAGGCGCTGCCGACAGCCGCCCTCTTACAACTGAATTGCAGGAGTGCGAAATCCACACCGCAGGCTCCCTCAAAGTCCTTTGGCAATAAGATGATGTGGCTTAACATTTCCTAGGTTGCCAGGTTGGAAAATAAGACGGACAAACAATTCCTGGTGGGCTGATGCTTTCTAGTCTTATATGTGATGAGGAACTTGGGAAGAACACGAAGACAAAAAGTTAAACTTTCCTGCTTAGATAAGAATATCTGCTTCCATTTTTCTCCTCACAAAGTGGAATTCCTCTGTGAAGCTCGCAGGAACCGTTTCCATTTCCTCGTGGCACGCAGCTCTGACATACGTCTAACAGCACAGGGAGAGTCACATTCCAGCCTAAGTTCTCAGTTCCACTGACTTCTGCGGATTTTACCTTCCATGATTTTCTCCTCTGTGTCTGAATTCACGAGGTAAAGCCCAGCGGACATTCAGACAGTTTACTTCAGGAGTGATGGTTTATTCCCACGCTATTTTCAATACATTAAAAATGGCACCGAGAAACAGCACGATGTCATAAATAAAACCTGTCAGATGCTCAAATTAAAATAGAAAAGGAGAGAACAGTGCAGATGCGAAGGTGTTTTATGGGTTTGAATTTGGTGCGATTCACTTATAATCACTTTCCCAGGTACTTCTCTGAAATGAGCATTTTAATTTTTCCCTAGATATTTGGTGGTTTTGTCTCCAGCCATTTACCTAGAGGGTGAAGGTTATTCAAGAGGGAACTAGTAAGATAGAATTAACTCAAAATAGTGTAATTAAGTCAATAAACTGAAGTAAGTTACAAAAATAAAATGTCTCTTGCAAGACTGAAGCAGAATACAGGTACATCTACCGGTACCGAGGGCACTTTAAATACTCCTTCTGCCATTCCTGGTACATCCATTTTTCTCCCACTTCTAACAGTGTCGTGAAGTCACTCCTCTGTTATCGCACCGTACGGTCACGGCAAACCCCCGGTTTAAGCCGGAAATGGAAACGTGACTCTCAGTGGAACACAGTAACAAAAGCAGTTTTCAGCCTTGGCTACAGCGTCTAAACCTCGCTGTGCTCACAGAAAAAAAGCACCCGGGAAGTTTACCAACCCAACCTCACTTCTACTCAGGCAGGGCGGCGCCGGACTCACCTGCGCTCTGCAGCAGCTCCTGAGGTGCTCCTGTGCTCTCCTCCGCCGCGCCAGAGCCCGCCT
>NW_010449201.1:0-1347 GCF_000710305.1 Buceros rhinoceros silvestris | reverse complement strand
GATACCTCGGACCCTCAACCCGTAACACCAGTAGATAGTGATTTGGCTGTTGGCAGAGGAAAAAAAGAGCTGAGCTAAGAAACAAATGGGCTAACAGAGTGTATAGTTTATTTAGTAATTGGTACTTTGCAGCATATTGTGGAAAAACGTACTAAAATTATGTATGTTTATCCATTTCTTTACAGCATTCCACACCTCATTTTCTGATTATGAGCTGTGGTTTGGTAGATACAGGTAAGAAAAGGTTTTAAGTGAGAAACATATCCTCTGAATGTAGGAGGCAAGTCAGGTATTTAGGAAATGAAAAGAGAGAATTCATTCTGGGCATTGGACTCATAAGGTGGAGATAGAGAGAGAAGGACAAAAACGAGAGGACTGGGAAGAGCATGGCATTATTAGAGGACAGATAAAGGTGTGAGTTTGTACATGATGGGTAGGCAACACACATTCTGTGTAAGAGAAAAAGGGAAAGATCCAATAAAGTGACAACATGACTGGGAATTCTAATAATCCTTGTAAACAGAAGGAATAATGAACTGGGACACAACAGAGGTAATTAGAGAGAAACCAGTGAGAGAAGCAGAGGTCATTAGGTTAGAGAAACCAGCAGAAAAGACAAACTAGATCCAAAGAGACATGTTATACAATGAGGAGTAGATAGTTAGCTAAAAGGAGATTTTAATGACTGGAAGGCAGAGGGGATAGTAGAGCATTTGTGGACACAGACAAGGAAAGAGGAGGAGTAGTAGGAAGCCAAATATGAGTTAAAAACCATTTTGGTTAAGCTTTTATACCATCTTAAATACATTCTTGTTTACTTAGTAGAAAAAAATACTTTTTTTCCATTATTTTAAACTTTAAGTAGTTACTTTAAACTTTAAGTAGTTAGTATCTTTTGAAAAGTCAAATCAAAACTTCCTATGTTTTTTTTTTAACCTTTGCTAGAATGGTGACTAGTGGTCACCTACCTAAGTCTGTTGTAGATCTATCAATACTTCTAAGATGTTTGAGATAATTCTGCCCAATAGAAGTAACTGTACATTAATGAAAAAGTTTAGGAAGATTTTGTTTGTGTTCAGCTATGAATATTAATGTTTAAATGAAAATTACAACCTTGTTAAATTATTTCAACTGCCATGACTACTTGTTCCAAATGATGAATTCCTGTCTTTATTCGCAGACAGCAAAGAAAATTTATCTCCACTGACTGTAGAAGGGATGTTTACCTAAGTGGGTCATACAATTTAATTCATTTGGAAGAATATCTAATATAATTGCCTGCAGAACATCCTTCCTTGAATGTAGCTATGTGTTAACCAGTCAGTGTCATCATGGCTTGGCTTCGCG
>NW_010449200.1:0-1359 GCF_000710305.1 Buceros rhinoceros silvestris | reverse complement strand
GCCGAAAATCGTTCGAGCTGCGGCGAGCCCCCTCCTCCCCCGGCACACGCGGTTCCATCTGACGACCTGGGTCTCCTGCCAGAGCAGTGTTTATTCATCGCGTAAACAGAAGCGAAAGGAATGAAGCGGGCAGATTCGACAGCTCCGGGGAACCCCTCAGGCCTCTCAGCGCGGAGTGGCCGCGCTCCCCGACCGCAGGACAGCCGCACTGCCGGGAACACGCGGCGAGCTCCGCCGCTGCCTGTTTATAAACGAGCCACCACGGTTTCCCGCTCGGTTTCGCCCTCCAGTACGTTAAGGCAAAATGCTCTTTTACACAGTTTGATCTCTGCTTTAATTTCCTCTGTCGCCAGCACGTTCCCCGGCTGAATGACAGCGTCACACAATTGGTGCAGACCCTGAAAATGTCACTTCCAGCTGCAGCGCTGGCCGCGATCTCAGGCACGCGTGGCTGCAGCGCTGAACTCGAACGCACACAGGCTTCACCCAGAAACTCTGTGCATGTGCAGAGACCACGAGGTGGAATAGGCAGATCTGACTAAATGAAACGAAATTATTGTCGGTACACACCGGGGCGCGGAATTACCACCTGCACTTCCTCCCGCAGTGCGAGGGCCAGTACGCGAAAAAGATGTAGGGCTGCAGCCCACAGCCTCCCCTCTTGCCCTCTGCCTCCCTGCCCCAGGGTCCCAGCCTTTTTCTGTAGGGACAAAACCATAATAAAAAATAATTTTTAAAAAAGGCAAATTGCATCAAGTTCTGGATGCTGGTGGGGGAACAACTGGCTCAGTATTCCAATTAGGAAACAGAAACTTTTCCCTTTGATCGGGTCATTCACAGTTAAGCCACACACACAGAGCTCCACACTGCAACAGCCGTGAACAAAAGCCACATGTGTGCAACTTCGGAAGCCCCTGGACCTACAAACCGGAGACAGACAGCCCAGCCCCAGGAAAGCGCATTGCACTGATTGGGAAAACAAGTCATTGGTAAGAGACTGGGTTCGTTTACTTCTTGTGAAAGCAGCCCAGAACCGAGAATTCAGGGGTAGCCCGAACCCTGCAGGTTTTACCAGGGACTGGAGCCAGCGGGGATGCAAAATCCCAAAGAGCAAGCCTGGGAGGGCTGGCTCGATTTCCTCCTCTGCCTCCAACAGCCCAGAGAGGCCCCAGAGCCCAGGATACTGCCGTCTGACGATGGAAAACCTCTGGATACTGGCAGGTGTGCAGACACCAAAGTACGTGTAAGAAGATGGCTGAGAGCAGACAGGGGAGCGGGCACGGAAGCGAACCCCGTCCCGCACTGGCTGCCGGGCTCCTCTCCGGGCTGTCCCTCCTGTAACACAGCTGCTGGCGAAGG
>NW_010449199.1:0-1351 GCF_000710305.1 Buceros rhinoceros silvestris | reverse complement strand
CGGCAGCGCTCCGCCGTTCTGCCGTCAGAGCTCTCGATCCCGGTTACCACAATATTCTGTTCCCAGTATGAGAAGCTGCCACATTAACAGGCAAAAAGTATTCCCGGGGTGTCCAGAAATGCTCCTGACTACAGCCCCGTGAACGCCGAGAGACGAGCCCTTCAGTGCAGGTTGCCACCTAACGCTGGCAGGGAGGGTAGGACGTGAGTGGGAGTTTTCGTTATAAAGGAGGAGTCAGAGGCAAAATATAAATGTGACAGTTAAAAGCTTGTATCCTGGTTAACTTAGATAGCATTTGGCACTTCTGGTTCAGCATGATAAATTTCTGTTCCTTGTTCTATCTCATAGTCACAGAAGGAAATAAGCTCTCTAAGACTGGAACATTGAACACTATCGTAGTAATATTTTTTCCTGTATTTCAGGAAGCTTTGTGCAAGAGTGAAAGAGCTCGAGTTATGGAAAAACAGAAATACGCTCCAGTGTGGACGCTCAGGAAGAGCCCGCCGCCTGACTGGCATCTTCCACTTGACCAAGACAAACCACGTTAGCATGACTGTGTGTGGTCGGTAATGTAATACACAGTGCAGAACTATGCTGGGTTTTTTTCTTCCATGTCATCTCAAAACTATACAGCTCTGGCTCTGCCTTGCAATACTTCAGTAGTCACTCAAAATTACCAAGAGTTTATTTAAACATCCGGTATTTTTTTAAAGGGAGAATTGAGGTGCTTTGATTCTGGTCTGTCACTATGGTCTTACACTTCAGCATTTTATCTCAACAGCTCGGCAAGCAACTCCCAAATTGGCACATACATGATCTGGCTCCTCTCGCTAGACAAGGACCTCTTCCCCTGCCGGCTGGTATTGCGCACTTTAGAACGCAGTACCCGCCCCAGGCCTGCCAGCGGGGAGAACAAAAGCCAGATGGTACTGCTCCCTGCCAGCTCAGGACAGTCACAGCCACTGGCATTTGAAAGGTGCTTCCCAGATTCACCATGGTCGTGGATTTGGATCTTCTCACCTGGTGGGATGATGTTGCAGACTTGGAAAGTACACCCCTGTCCCTTTGTGGAACTGCTCTCGAATGGTGACGTGTGTTGATGGCAGTATTAACAATTACTACAAAAATAAAGGTTTAAGTGAACAAAGAGAGATCTGTTTTGGCTTAGGGCAACCCTTAAAAACTTAGTTACGATAGTAATAGGGCAATATAAAAAGAAAATGAAACAATTTTGGCTTTGTCAACATGATGTTTTTCATCTGTTTATCCCTCTTAGATGACAGAATTGTTTTGGTTGGAAGAGATCTTTGTCATCAAGTTCAGCCATTAACCCAGCACTGCCAGGTCACCA
>NW_010449197.1:0-1353 GCF_000710305.1 Buceros rhinoceros silvestris | reverse complement strand
CTTCGTAGGGAAACACCTTGCACCACTCTGGCTTCTAACACCCTTCTTACCTCATTACCATTCACGAGGAGCTTGAGTTTTACTAAAATAATTTGTGGAGTCGGTGGCTTGTCAGTTCGAATTCACCCTTACTTTCTTCCTCCGTCTAATGAAACACTGCTTAAACTGCGTGATCATACCTGAAATTCCTTTATCTCTGGGCCCTAACACTCAGTGTTTAGGCATGGTTTGGGTACTTAAGTGACTAGAGTTAGGGAAGAAATTTAATAGCGAGCAAAACTTGTTCCTTTCCTACCAAAAAACAGCAGAGAACATTCTCCTTCATTGTGTTTGTTAGGGCTTAGTTACCAGGCACATTTATTTTTTGGCCTCTTGTACAGTTCGATAGTTTATGTGCCAGCGAAACAGGATTATTTAGCCTGAAGAATTAATTACCTCAAATTTAATATCTATACTGAGTTGTGTGCATACTGCATTGGCATTGTAGGAGCCATATCCTATAACTTTTTTTTATCCATTTGGTTACTTCTGATTTGAGCTCTAACTGGTGAAGTGCATTTTGCTAATAAAATACAAATAATGATAATAGTATCTCTCTGGTTCCTATAGAGCAAGAATGCTGTAGGTTTGGGGCTGGGATTTTTTTTTTCCTTTTTTTTTTTTTATCTTTACCCTGGGAAATGGCTAAGTTTGGGTGTTTGACGTTAATAGGCCGAGACAGCCTTTGAGGAGGGCTGCTGTTAGCTTTCCTGCAAACGCTCCAACCCTCAGAGGGCTGTTTGTTTGATTTTCCAATGGTTAAGCAAGATTTGGCCTGGCTGAGTTACTCGAGCACTGCCTAGCTGAGGGGAAGCCCGAGAACACTCTTCTCGGAGGAGCGGGAGGGAGGTTCGGCATGTGTTTCCCACCTGAGTTGTAGTTGACGATGTCCACTCCCAAGGCAGGGCTCTTTCGTTTCCTGGGCCTCCCCTTCTGGACTGTGCCCGTGCCATTGAAGTAAGGCAGGGCCAGTCCTCCACTCTTGGCAGCCAGCTCGGTGTAGCTCAGCTGAGGGGGATACTCTCCTTGCAAAAGGGACTCGAAGTGGGCCCTGCAGTAAACCAGGCTGTCCTTCATGCCAAAGTGATCCCCTGTGGTCAGAGTCTTGTTGCAGGTGGTGCAGGTGAAGCAGCTCAGGTGATAAACCGACTCCCTGGCTCTCATGACCATTTCAGAGGCTGAGATCCCAAGGTGGCAGCGGGCACATCTCTGCACGGAGAACCTTCTGAAGGAAACAGAAAAGTGGGCATCAACTAGAAAGGTAAAGGCACACCTTGCCCCAGTGCCGCCCGCCTTCCCTCCCGGCCACGGGAG
>NW_010449196.1:0-1351 GCF_000710305.1 Buceros rhinoceros silvestris | reverse complement strand
ATTTATTCTCATATATATATATCTGAGAATGATACTAGCAATAGTTCAGTTATACAAGGCTTTTTTGTAACACAGATTCCAGGTCACAGATCATAAAGACGTTACCATGCATAGGAACAAATATCTGTGTGGTTAAGTATGACAGCTTAACCACATTTTGGAGTGGAGAGCGGATGCTACTAGATGCGTGTTTGTTCTTTATTTGAACGGTGTAATGGGGAGAGGGACCAAGAATTAACGCTGCTCGTTCAAACACACATCGATAGAAGGGGTATAGATAATTTGCCAGCTAACGGGATGATATTGCCCTTGGCAGTGCATATGTGCAGGGGATATGGGAAAGGCAGGAGAAGGATGCGATACATGGTTTGATATGCTATAGAGACACAGGTGAGCTTCAAGAATCTTAAGGGAAATATTGCAGTGATCTTTGCCATGTGGACATCACAGGAGACATAAGAGATTTCTTTAGGATGTTTGAGACCAGTACAAGGCATAGGCTAGATATGGGAATCAAATCCCAGAGCAGAAACTGGAGTCTGTAGTTTAAAGTTTGCTGTTGGGGTGGCTGCTTCCCTGGAACCACACAAAGGACTTTCCCATTGAGCCAAGAAGTGTCACAGCACCAGTGACACAGTCCCTCAGATTTATTCTGGGGGGGTGGTTCAACAACCTTGTCCCCAGAGGTTTCCTTTTCCCACAGACATCAGTGCCCGTGTGCTTTGTGGAAAGGCTTGAGAGAGACATGTCCTACCACATGAGCTGTGCTTTTCTCTCAGAGACTCTTTTGGTGGCTTGAATGACACGTCCCCATGTAACTGATGCCTGTACATGTGGTTTGCACAGAAAGAAATTTTCCTGCGGGGAGGAGAGTGTGCCATAGAATGCTGTTTTTACCTGTAGAGACCTGCGCTTAGGGATCAAGGAATCTCTTGGTATCTGCATGTGTGTAGGAGGGAAGAGCTAGGTCACACAGCCTAAAGGCTTGGGATCCTCTGCTGTAAAATGTGCGTGGCCCAGTGGAAAGATGCGATTCTTCCCACTGTGTCCCCCCGCAACAGCTTTGCGAGAGGGAAGGGATTCGGTTTGGTTTGCTGATTTCCATTGAAGTCTGCGTAGGGGGAAGGGGGAGAGAAGACGACGTGCAGATCATGCACTGTTACGTATTCTCGGGTAACAATACACCGCTACCAAGCAAAGGAGGCAGCCGCCGGCCGCCTGATCCCGCTTCGGGAGGCACGCCCCGCACCCACCCCCTTATCCAGAGGCACCGCACTGACCCACATGTTCCGCGACCTTCCACCACGGGTGACATGGGGAGGCGTTCCCCCAGCCCCGGGCATGCCCCGCA
>NW_010449195.1:0-1346 GCF_000710305.1 Buceros rhinoceros silvestris | reverse complement strand
CTGTCAAAAAGGCTTATGAGCTTCCTTCATCAAACACACCCAGGGTAGCTATTCCTTCATTAAACCAGTTATGCCATTGCCCAACTCAACCTGTACCGCAGCATGCCAGAGTCAAACAGGGACTCTGATGCAAGACTTTGGTGGGGGCTACCAAATAAAAGCACACAGGCAAGGTCTCCAACTGTGTTCCCTCTCCCACTACCTGACAGAGCATCACTACAATCAGACACTGCCCTTGAAGAGTGACTTGGGCCACCCAGTTCTCCTGCTTAAATACAATGAAAAGGTTACCAAGTGTGCTTTCATGGGAGAGCATTAGGGAATTTATAGAAGCGGAAGATGTAAAACTCTATAAAATGCAAAGTTTAGTTAGAAACAATTAGATGTTGAATAACGAGCATAAAATGGTGAGTTTACAGTTTATGTTGGTTTTGAATATGTTCTCTTCTTAGTTAAACTGATTTATGTGACTATGATAAAATATGTGGCAGGCAGACACAGGCATTGCAAAACAAACTATTTTCAGGGTATATTTTTATAATCACAGCTTTCCACTATTGTCACAAATCCTTTGGCCATTTTTTTCCCATGTAAAGATTACACCTACTGAGTGTCTTCTGCTGTTTCTTTTATTATCTTTTTATCTGTCTGCATAGTGTTTCTATGATTAGTGTTACAATTTTTGCAGATTTTGTTAATTGTTCACAGATCAGATTCAAGTCACAAGTTCATTTTCAAACCTTGTTTCTTTTGGACGTTAAAAATACTGAAGTGTATTCCCTGAAGTAAAATTTTCGTACAGTAATTTATAGTAAATGCTATTAAATATCTATGGTGAATTGCAAGGTTTTAACTGGCTGGGAAAAGTTTTATATGACACTATGGCATATTTAATGTATAAAATGATCTAGCAGAAAAATAGGGGGGTTTATTCATTATTACATTATTTTTAAGTATGATTTCAAGTCAGGACTAAGGATTAGGTGTTTAGTGATGCAATTCTGTTTATATTACTACTAGACTACAGACAAAACAAAAATGGTGAAAGAAATTCTCTCCTAATAAGGTAAAATACTTGGGATTATCTGTTCACATGGAAGAGTTGGGGTGTAGGTTCAGATGTTGCTTATATAAGCAGATGTGGGGTTTAGATATGTGTAGGTAGACGCATAATTGTATTTGATTTATAATACTTAAACCATGTCTCACATGTATCGTATTAATTTTGGCCATTTGAAATAGTTACACAATAGGCTAATTAAGATGTGTTTTCAGTTGTAGGGAATACGCATGAAATTCAGCATGAACTTTTAAATTCTGAATAATTCTTATCTACTGTTAACAAT
>NW_010449194.1:0-1349 GCF_000710305.1 Buceros rhinoceros silvestris | reverse complement strand
CCCCTAAGATGAATCTAAACGCTACACAACGGCTACAAGGAGCATCTGAAACCATCCCTCTGCTCCAGCCCTTGGGCAGGAGAACGTGCTCCCTCGGTCAGGCTCTGCAGACCACCGCCAGGTCTCTCCTCGGTCCCTCCATGTCACCTGGGGAGCCTCAGTCCCCAGGACACATGTTCCCCGCATGCCTGCATCGATACCACTGACCTCAGAGCACAGCCCTGCTCCTGGAACGAGACCGGGGGACGGTGCCTGACACCACGCTGTTCTCACACGTCTCTCTTGCCTGTATCAGCAACGATTCCCGACACTAAAAACATCACCAGGTCCTTTTCTGGACCCCACCGGCTGCAAACCTGAACCGGTCGCTTCCTTGTCTCAGATATTTCGCTTCCCTGTTTGGAGGCTGCCGGCCCCTCTGGCCAACCCCAGCCAGCTCCATTCCACCAGCTGCCGCCGCGCCTTCCTCCCTGCAAAAACGGAGCAAACCGCAGCGCCCGCTGCTCTTCCCCTCGGTTCTGTCACTGTGACAGGACTGACGCCGCTGGAGAAGCGCCACTGGTGCCTCTCCCGACCCACCACAGCCGTCACTCAGCCACAGGGCTGCATCTCCGCGGCTCTCCCTTTCTGCACTCCCACCCCAAGCAGCGACTCGTTTCCTCTTCCCAAACCCCACTTCGTCCCATAGCTCTAGTTTCAGACCACGCTTCTGACCTCCTCCAGAGCCCACCCCTTGTGCAACCCCCTCTCCCCTTCCTCTTTTCGTCTCCAAAGCGAGGTGAGACACCACTGCCCCGCTCCCCAGGGAAAAACACGTCCCTGGGCACCACTTCCACCTGCACAACGGTCGGTAGGTGCTTCTACTCCTCCTCTGAAGCTCAGAGCAGGAGCCCTCAGCTGCTTCCACCACACAAGAGATTTAAACCAGCTCCTCCAGAAAAGCCAAGCCCAAGCTGAAGGAAAACCACCTATCAGGAGGTTCAACATCCAGCCAAGGCTGTGGCACCTCACAGCTTGGGGAGCTTTTGCTACCGGTGTCCTGAGGTGGAAGATGCTTTTTTTTCTTTCTCCAAACATCTCCGTGCTCCCAGCCCAGCCTGTCCCGATACCTGTGGACACCAGTCACGCTCTCCTCCACTATCCCCTTGATCTTCTTAAACATGTTGGGGTATTTCTTGTAAATCCAGTGAGTGAGGTCTCCTCCGTCATCCAAGATCTGTAACAAAAATAAGCACAAAGTCATCGCCCTGAAGATCCAGCAAGGCCCCCAAAAGGCACAACGGACAAATGACACGCTCAGGTCATTCCTAACCAGTAACACCAGGTGGGAGCTGCTCTGCTCCCTCGAG
>NW_010449193.1:0-1345 GCF_000710305.1 Buceros rhinoceros silvestris | reverse complement strand
TGTTGACTATATTTGCAAACGATCCACTCAATTACTTTATTGTTTACAGTGACCATCCACTGAAACCTAGACAAACACGTTTCAAATTATGATGCCACTAATTGAGTTAGATTTTCTTGCTAATCTACTGCCAGAAACATTAAGTATAAAAAAGAATGTAAGAGCTTTCAAATATAGTCTCACTGTTTTACAAATTTATTTTGCCTGATTTTAATATAAAATGATTATTCAATGATGACTTCAAAAACTAAATAATCTCTGATGTTTTGATCTCTGACCCTGCTGGCCTCTACAAATAATTAAACAGAAATCATGCCTTTTTTGCCTACAGTCTAAGAAAGCATTGACAAAGCATCCTCATTCTGTGTTGTTCCATGTCTTATGCAGATAGGATAGTACCGTTGTGTCTTCTTTGATCTTCTAGAGGAAGTAAAAGTAAGAAGACATTATTAAACAGACAAATCATGTTGCATCTTTACATTATTGAGTGAAGTCATGTCTTTAGGAAAAATGGTTTGAGATTTCAAAAGAGTCTTGGGATTTTGATGCATGATTTAGATACATACCTTGTATTAAAATGAATAAGAACGCCCGAGAGTCCTCTACATAATTTTGAATATCTCAGCAAAAAGCTGCAACTTGAGGCATTTTAGAAGTAAATGATTATTGATGTACATTATCCTTCATACTGAAATTAATTTAATAACCAGATAAATACGGTAATCAAATGTATTTCATATGAAGTATCACTTTGTTTTACAATACACAAGCAGAAATACCCATTCAGTGAGAGAAATAGGCTAAAAATAACTCACAAGCCATAGGACCATTAATCTTGTCTCCCACCTCTTCAATAACTAAACCTGAGCTTATTTTGAAATGTAGGCTCTCTAGGTTCTAGATTAAATGTTCAATCACGTGTACTCTCAGGGATTTTACTCAGACAGTATTAAACATATCTATGCATTATATTTAAAGGCATGAGTTTGTTAATTTTTAATGGCTTTATTGTAACTGGATATTGATACAATTAACCTTTCTTCAACAGAAGAAGCAGCTTCCAAGTTTCATGTATGTTTAGCAAAAGTTGCATTTGTAAGTTGCAAATTAAAGATATATTTTGCCTGCTGCTAGTACTAATTGGTAGTACTAGTACTCCAAAGGACTTGGAAGGAAGATCAGATGATAAACTGGGTGTCCTAGTTGATATTAAGCCTACATGTGCTGATGAGCTTAGGCATAAAAATATTACTGCTTTCTTCATGTTGGTCTGATCAAGTTCCTTTTGAAGCCTGTGCCTGTATTTGTGCTGTAAGTTCTTGTTTCTGAGGGAGAAAGGCATCAT
>NW_010449192.1:0-1345 GCF_000710305.1 Buceros rhinoceros silvestris | reverse complement strand
CTACGAGATCTCTTCACACAGACTCACACCAAGCCCAAAACCAGATCTCAAAAATAGAGATTAAAGAAAAAAAACACTAAAACAAAACCAGACTTACATGGAGAGTGGGTTCCTGTGCAGGCAGGCAGACATCTTCTTTGAAAAGACTAGATTTCCTTACCCATAAATTCTGCTTAAGCATAAGAAAAAAACCCCCTTTATTTTACTGTACGAGAGGTCAAACTCTGGAATAAAGAGGTTGTGTAGACCCCATCCTTTGGCGATATGCAAAACATATGGGCCTGGGCATCCTGCTCTCCATGGCCCTGCTTTTTAGTGGTGGTGGTTGGACTAGATGTTCTTGAGGTACCCCTGTCAGCCACAGCTATTCTGCAACTCTGTTTGACTTGTATGATTTTACGGTGGGTTTGAACAAAAGACAAGACAGAGACAAGAGCATTTAGGATTACAGAACCGCAGACTTGCTTGGGGCGCAGATGCTCATGCTCTAATGGTAATATTGAAGGAACAAAGGTGAACCAATGTCTTGGGCTGATGCGACAGGCCGTGAAGAAATCCAGTACTTGTTTATAAAAGGTGACTCATCACAAGTGCACAGGGACAGTCGTGCACTTGCTTGAAATCTCTGGACTAATTAACGTAAGAATGAGTTTGTGTGCAACATTATTGAACCAAATGCTTTATTTTAAATGCCACAAAGCCTTTGAGACCAGGCTTTCGGGGAACCCAAGCAGCTGTAAGAATCCCACAGATTCACTGCAATTTCCTGGGCTTTAATATGACAACTTCTCTACTGAATAGTCATCCCTCTCACAGAGCTCAAAACACATGAAATTCCCCACCAAACAATTGTTTTAAAACTGGTCCAATAGTCACAGACAGCGCTTGCAAAGAAAGAAAAAAACTCCTGATACATTTCATCTTTCTTTAGCCTCCAGTCTTGAACCTGAGGAAGCAAGTTCTGAAATTCTTTGGGGTTCGCTACCAAGTTTGGGCCTTTTTCCTCTCCCATCCATTAACAGTCTCCCCAGTGGGGCAGGTTGCGGGCATACGGAAGTGACAGAAACTTCTCCAAAGCAGGCACTGCCCGCCATTCTCTCCCAAGGCTGCAGTCCCTGAGCAGACAGCTACCTTTAAGCCCCCACCCTGACTTCATTACTTTTTCGGAAGTTGTAAAACTTCCTCTTGTAGATCCCTTGGCTGGTGGGCTTAGAGGGAAGGGAAGTTGGAGCAGCCATCAGATCTTTAGCCACCTGAGCAGACCAGGGATGCACATTTGAAAAGATCACATCTCCTCTGCTACTACTAGTTCATTGCTTTCCCAGAGACATTAAGGAACTGGGAC
>NW_010449191.1:0-1331 GCF_000710305.1 Buceros rhinoceros silvestris | reverse complement strand
GAGCACCCAACACTCATCTGGTATTAAACACTGTTCAATATTCAGCACTATCCAGTTGCCTCCAGCTCAGCATACAGAACTGCAGCTCAGCCAAGAGCCCATCTGCTGTCTAATACAAATTTCACTTCTTAATTCTTCTGATCTGAGTGGGCACCAGGAGAACACTGGCAGTGAGCAGCAGGCCGTATGAAGATGGAACAGTCAAAATGCTGTTTCAGGAGACAACTGTTTTTCGCTTTGTTTGCTTCAGATTTTAATTAAGAGGCAATTCTAGCTTATAAGGCATTCTACTGTAAGACTGCGGACTTATTAATCAGGCATTCAGCAAAGTGATTGAGTGTTCTTGTATACAGAGGATTAACTACAAGTGTGTGTGCTGGGATGCGTGAAAAATTGAATGTCTTTCTATTTCAGGCATGCTGCTCGAGACTTTGGGTGAAACCTTTTTCAGTGGGTTATGTATGCAGGGGTCAGAAATTTTGTGGTACAATACTTCACAAGAACACTCTAATTTTTATCCTGTGCTACATTTTTTTTCCCGCTTCAGCTTTGATATCTTATAAAAGTGACCAGAAAACGTCTGTTTGCTCTAAAAAGAGTGAGAAGAAATAAAAACAAAACCCAAAATAGAGCAGTTATTCAAAACTTCATTCTTTGTTAGAAATTAATTTATATTGTGAGCAAAGACGTGAATATTTGCCCTCAGAAAATTGAAAGACACACTTGATTTTTCCTTTCACCACCTGTTACATCTAGGCTCAGTTTCAGGACCTCTGAGGATAAATGTCTCATGGATTCAAGAGAAACCTCAGAAAGAAAACCCCAAGCCTCAGCATTCTTCGTTTCCGAGCAGAGATAAAATTATGGCGGTTTTGCTATTATTGGCAAAGAGCTTGTAGTAGCTGGAGTTCAGGAGGTGTGTTCCCCCAGCAGACACTCAAAGCTCCAGCAGAAAAGGTCTTCCAACGCAGCTCCCTTTCATCTCATGCTCACTACTTTGGTGACCACAGTATCGTCAGGAATGATTCTGCAATTGCATCCAAACTCTGAGCTAGCCAATTTGCAGAGGAAAAAATCTTGAGCATATTTCCCTAGTAGGAGAAGATACCCACACTGGAGTAACAAATGCAGGATACTATTTCAATACAGGTACTATACTCCACCTTTTCCCTCCTACTTAACTTGAGCTTTTCCCAAACCTGCTCTAGAGGGATTGCTTCACTCTGCTGTGCAGCTCTTCTGTGTTATGTCCCATGTCTAGAATAATTTTTAGTAGCTACCATCCTAATTGTGCTTTGTCAAACACTTAACATCTCTGAAAGCACCTGCTG
>NW_010449190.1:0-1342 GCF_000710305.1 Buceros rhinoceros silvestris | reverse complement strand
CTCTCTTGTTTCTACACACACTTGTAATATTGCTGCCAGCCTCATTAACTTCTTGTCTGAAGTAATTCTTAATCATAAAAGAGTCCTAGGAAGAGAATGGCTGTGCAGAGAGCAAAGAGAAAGTTTAATTAAACAACTTATTAATGAAAAACAAAACACAGGAATTGAGGAAGCGAAAACAGTATTTAGAAGTTGTGCTTTTTTCTTGCTTTTGTTTTACAAGTCTGTTTCCTTTCCTTTCCAGGCCATTTTCCAAGCAATTTTGATTAAATTCAGTGCTTGGGGAAGTGGCTCTGCAATCCAGACACATTTCCATGGAAAAGCAGTAGCACAGAAAGTGGTGGCTTAAGTGTCTGTCAGTTGATGCTAGCTGCAGGAACAAATCCTGCCGTAGTCTTCAGCTTTTCCTTCCTCTGCTGCTCACAGAAACATCAGGTGTAAGCTGGGGCTCGCTTGAAACAGATGACAGTCTGTCGAGCCTGTTCATGTGAGCTACCGGAAAAATCCCCGTGTTTAGCAGGACATGAATTTTATGTAGCAATAATGCGAATACATTGGGAAGCAATGATCTGAAGTGAGAAACTCCTCATCCTGCTGACAATTGCCTGAACAAGCCTTTTAAAAAGCCCAGCATGGCTGTCAGGGAAGCAGCAGCAGCAGCCGCCTGCCCAAGGCAGCGGAGAGAGAGAGATCAGCCGCTGCGTTCTTTGCATGGTCCAGTATCTGCTGTGGCAATTGCTGTGATGTTCCACATGTTCATAGGTGTGAAATGACTCTTCATGGTAAGACTGCACGGCAAAAGCCTCTTTCCTTAAGCCTCTGTTTCCTAAAACAAAATTTCTGAGAGACATTGCCCCAAGTTTTTTGACTGATACTTACCCTGCAAATGTCAACATTCTGTTACCGTAGCGCTCATTAAAGAAGTAGGGTGAGATAATGGGATCTGATAAAGGGAAACACTTTAAAATACAATTTATCATCTTTGGAATACAGTTCTAAAGCTCTAGCATTTGCTGTGTTCCTATACAAAGGATACACAAGCTCAGATGAGATACACTATTCCCGCAGGTGATCGGTTCTGAATTCTTTGGGAAATAAAAGTAAAGGGGTTTTTTTCTTAGTCATAAAACCTTTGGTTATCGTAATTTACTAATTTGATTGGACTTACTTTATGTGCATTGTTTTTTTGTTCTTTCTGTTCATTTCACTTGGTTTCTTTGCATTCATTGTACATTGTACATGGTACAACTAAAATGGAAAAGTACTGTTTTAGCATTTGTTATTTTGAAATTTGTTATTTGTTGTTTCGAAATGAAGCTACAAAATTATTGCTTTTTTTTTT
>NW_010449189.1:0-1341 GCF_000710305.1 Buceros rhinoceros silvestris | reverse complement strand
CCCCATGTTCTCATAGTATCCAGCACCTCATTTTGCAGAGTCTCTTTACTCAGTCAATAGAAGAAACTACAAGTTACCCTTGAGAATGATCCAACAAGAGGTCCTTGGGCCACATAAAATTGCAGGAGCCATTCTGCAGACTCACCTGCAGCAGCTCATCTTTAAAGTTCTGCTAAAACTGTCCAAGCATTTTCTGTTAGTATTAACAGGTATTTCTGTATTTCTGTTTGCTGCATTTATGAAGTAATTGTAGAAGTGATAAAAACCTGCAGCAAGTTATGAAGTTGAAGCTTTTCTCTTGCTTTGTTTTTTGGCACTACACCAGTTCTTGTCACCTCATTCCTTGAGCAACAGTATATTAAGTCATGTGACAGATGTTAGTCATGTGTGGTCTCTTGCTTTTTAGTTGCTCACTTTGTCATTTCAATCCTCAGGTGGTGTAAATTAGAGCAGCACCAGAGACTGATGATGGTGTTTGCCAGGGGAAAAATCCTTCTTCTAAAGCTGAGTGATAAAAAATCTTCTGAAATGAATTTGAAAAATCTCCGCCCTTGGCTTTTTATTTTATTTTAGAACAAAAGGCTTGAAATAACTGTTTGCAACACTCCTTCAAATGCTAAGTAGCTCTTTTACATTTCTTCCTAAGCATGTACGTGCACACAAATTTTAGAACTAAAATAAAAAGATGAAAAAGAAAGGGTGAGTAGTCTTGAGTGATTCAATAAACTGTGAAAGGCTATGAATTATGGAAAAGCAGAATGAAATTATTAGAGACTTAAAAACCAAGAAGATGACACCCACCTTTTAATGTCAAAACTAAATGGACCCACTTATAGCCCAAGATTACCATTAATTTTTCTCATGTTTGGCATTTTCACGAATTGTGTGTTTAAATGTGCATATAAGTACATTGAGCTGATAGTCCTTCCCACTGATTTTCAGACAAATTTAATGTTGCTCTTGATAGTCCTTTGACTTCATTGGCTTCCTGCTAGTTTGAGCTGATGTTAGATAGGAATCATGTCCTGTCTCACATTGGTGTCTCTCTTGATGAAATTTTGAATGCAAACCTCTTCTCATTGTAGTAACACCGTTCAGTTATCTCAGATGGCATTCTGCTGGGTAGTTCTCCCTTCCTTGAGTAGCTGAGTGCACTGTGAAATCAGAGAGGAAGAAATTGAAGCTAGAGACAATCTAATTTTCTTTCCTTAAAGCACAGGTTGTTGCCAGCAGAAGCATCATCTGGTGAACATTCTTATCAGTGAGGCTGGCATATAGTTGTCCCAGAACCAAGCTAAATAATCTTTTTGGTGACACTTCAGATACTTTACGCCTATCTTT
>NW_010449188.1:0-1321 GCF_000710305.1 Buceros rhinoceros silvestris | reverse complement strand
GTAGCTGAATTTCTGGAGTGCCTCCAAACTGCTGGCCATACAGCAGAAAATGGAGAGAATAAAATTGCAGAAGTTGTGGTTACTTCACAACTTGCCAAGAGTTTGTGGTTATCTTGCCTACCAACTGTTACTGTTACTCAACCCGATTCCTCAAGGAAACAAAGACGCATCGTTAATTTTCACTGTGTCCAAGGTCCTATGTTCAAGTAATCTCAAGGACATGGCTTTAGCGCCGAGAGTTCTTGTCACTGTTAATTATAAATTCTACGTGGTCATTTCCATTACCACCAAAATACCTCTGCGCAGATGTGGGGAAGGGAGAAGCACAGGAGGAATGGAGCACCTTTGGTTGTCCAAAGCTTATAGGGGTGAGGGAGGCCTTATCAAGATGTTGGTTTGTGGCTCACACCAGGACAGCTGGATAACCTTTCCATACTCGCCTATGAGCAGGAGACAGACAGTTTTATCAGGAGGGACGTATCAATGGTCACAATCTCAATGTTTTTCTCCAGTGACTTTTGCTGGTACACTACATCACAGTAGCATCAGCTACGTGTTCCTTCACCCAGAAATTCATTCAGAAATTCAGGGTAGGACAAAGTGCATGGGATCCAGCCCAGCTAAGCTGGACCTCACCATCACCTGACTCTTGGAACCAGGTAAGAAATCCACTCTACCCAAAACACCATCTACTTTCTTGCTAATTTCAGTGCAGAGGGAAAGGGAGTCCTTATGGAGAGTTTCCTTCTGCTTAAATAACTCCTTTATTTTGTTTTCTTGTTTCATCAAAGTTCAGAAGATGATCTAGTTATGTTTCTCACTATCTTCATGGCAAATATTCACTCCAACTTCTTCAAGTTGGAGTTCATCAATGATGCTGCACTCCCCCAACCCATTTCATCTCCAGATCACCCTTGAGAGGAGGAGAAATATAATGATGTGGTCGGCATTTTATGTAATAAGAGAGCACTTAGAGCCCTGACACAAGAATAGTTGGAGGCTGAGGCACTGCTCTGCCTGATGTCGATGGAATACACTATCAAGGGAAGTGTCTCCACAACGAGGCTGTGGAGTGTCATGAGGAGGAATGGCTTTCAAATCAAGATGTTTGGGTAATTGTGCCAAGATCCCTTTCCAGAGAGGAAGGAGGACTTCACCTGCATGTTAAGAGTCTGTATCTAGCACAGCAGATGAGGCAATTAAGAGCAAAAGGGAGAATCTCAAACTCTGCTCCTGATAGATTTCTGGTGTCAAAAAAAGGCGATGAAGGATCCAATTGTCTGGAAGACATGTGCAGGCATAGCTAGGACATTGGAACCAA
>NW_010449187.1:0-1343 GCF_000710305.1 Buceros rhinoceros silvestris | reverse complement strand
AGCGGGGACGGCCCGTCCGCCCCAGGAGGCTGAGGGTGCCCGCGTGTGCTGATCTGGGCTTGTGCAAACGTGCGTTTTGTCCGACGGGGACAGAACTTCTTTTTTCTGTTCTGGAAGGATGTATAACGTACTGCCAGGGAACAAGGCTGATATGTGCTGCTGTGGAGCTGAGCACCTTTCAACCTCTTCAGACTGTAAATCCCGAGCAGTTGATATTTGAGTGTAATTCCTCTCAAACTGGCATTATTATTTGATTGCAATGAATTACCTTTTTTTAAAAAAATCATAAGTATAAATTCTCTTGACTGATCCTGCAAATTATTTATGATGTAGTGTTTTGGTCTAGGATAACCTTTTAAAATAAATCAGTTTTTCAATAATAGTTCAATGTTTGCCCACCTAATGGTGTTCCCATTAAGATCTGCATTTGTCACCAACCTGCCTTTTCAGCTTGTGCAGGAGACAAGTTGCCGCCCCTAAACCCACTATGCTTGTAGGGTAAAGTAAATGCATGTCTTTGTAGGAGAATAAATAAAAAGAGCAAGCTGAGTCAATAAGCGGGTTCAATTCATGCCTCTAGCAATGGCGGACAGCTCATTTTGTAGATGTGGGTGTTTTGTTTACATTTATAATGCAGCTTTATTTAATGCTGACAGATATAGCTTGTGGCAAATGATAGTCAGAATGTATGAGCAGTCATAATGCTTCTGTCTTCTTATAGTGTGCTGCTGAAAATAAGCAGTTCACCTCTGTTTTTATTGAGGAAAGGATATGAGACAGCTATAGCTTCGTGAGGCTATTTATTGAGTTGTTTTACTAGCTGTGAACATGCCGCTTTATAGCAGTTGTGAAAATGGACTTTGCTAGTGTGTGGGAAAGGAAATAACATTGCAGTATACAAGGGTAGTAAAAAAACCCTCTATAAATAATTTTTCAGACTGAAGAATATTCTCATTTAAACAGCTAGAGAGGCTGGTGATTTTTGCCAGATCCCAGCTTTTCCCGGGATGGTGTTGGGTTACAATTGCTCTATCAAACGCTGGTAAGGTTTTAATGTAAAAAAAATAAAATTTGGATAAGCCTGTTCAAGCCGAGGTGTTCAAAAGCTTTGCAGGGAAAGTTTTGTGTGGCCGCCGAGTTCTGAGTGTTTACAGACTTAACAGCATCCAACAGCGCCGTGTCACCCTGAGATCCTCTGGTGCGATGAAAGACTCTGCCTGGCTGGCCAAGCTGTGCAGGGTGCGGGGCTGGCGTGGCTGGACGTGACCGTGTGCCTCATGCACGCAGGCCACGCGTGGGGAGCGCTTGCGTGCGGGACGTGGTGCGCGAGCTGCCCGCCAGCC
>NW_010449186.1:0-1341 GCF_000710305.1 Buceros rhinoceros silvestris | reverse complement strand
GAAGCTGCTTTGACCCAAGATCAGCACCTGAGCACAAATCCAAAAGCAGACACCAGTCCGTCCTTGCCACCCTGCACCACTGCCCAGTGCTGCTGGTGATCCTGGAGGTTAATGCAGTTTCACGCTAAGAAAAACATAATTTAGAACTGAAACGGCTCAGAGCTGAAGAGAAAGTGCAGTCAAGGCTTTGCAGTACACCACCACATCACGGTAACGGCCAGCCCGGGGAATGAGTGTTGCAGGGGAAGGATGCTGGCTGCATGTGGGGCTGAGGATGACTGAGAGCACCACGGCACAGCCACCACACAGGGAGCAGCCTGCGCCCTCTCTGCCTCCTGCCAGCCAGCCTCCAGACTGTCCCAGCTCATCCACCTCACTGGGGTGTGGGTGCTGTGTGCCAGCACATGCCTGTTCTGGTCCCACAGCCCTGCTATGGCAGGCAGTGGCTAGGACGGTGTGGTCCTCTGCAGTCTGGCTTCAGGCCTCTTCTTGGGGGTCACAAGAGGCGTCAAGCAGCAGGGATTCTCAGCAAATCCCAAAGTCAAGCTTGGCCCCATGCACTTGTTTTCTCCACTCTGTCCCACCACCCTGATGGTAGCCCTGGACTGGAGGAGCCTCATGTCTTGCAGGGGTCCCAGCACCCTGCCACTATCCCCACATGAGGTGGCCAGAAGCCAGTGCAGGTCTGCAGGGAGCTGGCTGGAGAAGCAGTGGGGCTGAACCTACAGCATGGAAACTCTTTATTTACAGGCACTCTGACAAACAAGAGCCAATCCATCAAGCACTGGGTACCTTGAGAGCAAATGAAATTTTGCTATCTCCTTACCTCCAACGAGGTGGCCCCCTCCCAAAGTGCACGTGTTAAAGAGAGCCTTTAAGTGATGAAGGGCAGCTGGCAGCTTAGATGAAGATGACAGTGTAACTGCAACCTTGACAGCTCTTCCTTCACCCAGGAATAAAGAACTGATGTGCGGATTGATACCTGGGGGAGAGGCTGTCAGGGAGCAGGACGGACACGGCAGATAAGCGACTCAATCAGTGTCAGACCTGTCCTGCTGTAACACCACCTGTAAATCACTGCGGTTAAAGAGGCGCCTCCACTAAAGCAAGGAGCAAGAAAGCAGGTAATAGAAAACCGGGTGGCGAAGCAGATATGTGCTTTGGCTGGGTTAAGAGTCTGAGAGCGGGGCTGCAGCTGCTGCCTGGGTACAAGGACAGACAGGCACCCACTTCAGGAAATTGAAATCTTTCGGGTTTGTTTTTTTTTTTTAGCATGAGCTGCAGTTGCATTGGGGTGGGTTGCTCTGCAGCCAGCAAGCTGGGGTGGGACCCAGGGGTGCT
>NW_010449185.1:0-1337 GCF_000710305.1 Buceros rhinoceros silvestris | reverse complement strand
TTTTTTTTTTTTTTAATTGAGCAGATTCCATAATACCAGCATAAATGGGAAGTTTTCACATAGAAAAATAGACTCTGATCTGCTGGTCCAAATTATACCCATCTATGCATGTAGAATTCCAATTATGTTAATAGAACTGTTCAAATAAAGGCTGCTCATGGGGCACCTGGGAACACTACCCTGTATTTTGTGGGGAGATTAAAAATATCACTTTGTCAGTATTGCTTAATATGTAAAACATGTTATGCAAAACCCAGTGCTCAGGGGAAGAGCATGCATTTTGCTTTTATATTCCCATTATGCCAGGAGCTTTGCCAACTCATAAGCAAAAATACTATTTTCTATGTTCTTTGAATATAAAACAGGCAGTAGACTTGAAAAAAATCATCTCTAGAGTTATGTGACCTATTGCTTTGAGTGTTTAATTTGCAAGAGAATGCCTGAACAGTGGATTTTTTTGCCTTTCGTGTTAAGACTTGGGATCTTCATTAGACTCTAGCGAGCCTGAGAGTTTTTTGCATTCTGAACTGGTGATTGGGTTAGTTTTCCCTATCCACTCCAGATTTGTGAGACCACATTCAGAAATAAAATTTCATTGTTGAAAAATAGGGTGATATTTTCATAGTCAAAAAACAGATCACTGTGAATTGATGGGCAAGAGAGAAAAAGAATAGGGAAAAGAAATGAGAAAGTAGCATTTCTCACCTCTTTCATCTTCTGAATATATAATAACATAAAGAAGATGCATGTCTATAGAAATACATATAGAGATGTTTATTATCAACAAATGTACTCAAGCCCGATTTACAGTTTGTTGAAATGAATGAGATTTTTTTTCCACTATCTGTGGATCATTGCTAAGAGAATTATTATTCTGAGAATTATTATTAAAACACTATTTTTATAAACGTATGAAACTAAAGGTTCTCATTATCTAATCAGAATAAATTTCCTTTCACATGGGTCTCATTTTCTTTCAATCCTGAAATTTGTGCCGCAAGGTAAAGCATCCTCTGTAGATTGTGGATGACACAGAGAAACTGCCCTGGGTTGGTTTCAGCTTCGGTTTTCTAGCAGTGTGCGAGCCCACAGCTGGCCAGTCAAAGCTAGGGCTGGCGCATCACTAACACAGAGCAGGGTTTGGGGCAATTAATGCTGGAAACTGTTCGGTCTTCACTTCCATCTCACACTGGTCCAGTTTTTTTGTATCTCTTCAGGTATTAGTGAAGGTTAAGAAACTGCTACTCATATGCACAGAGTCTGCTAGGCATCACTGTAAAACATCCTCCACTAATACTCATGTTTAAAAAACATGGGCCGCATAGTTCCTTTCATAA
>NW_010449184.1:0-1337 GCF_000710305.1 Buceros rhinoceros silvestris | reverse complement strand
AGCTGTAGAGGCTGGACCAGAATCCCAGCAGAAGTAAACCAGGACTGCTTTATCAATGCTCATGTCCATTACTCTGACGGTTTTGCTGAGCAGGTGCAGAGTTCACAGCCACCCTCTGCCAACAGCAACTTGGTGTACTGAAATGTGGGGAAAAAACCCTGGGGTTAAACTCTTCCTCCAGTAAAGAGACTTGTTAAAAGCAGTGCAGCAAGATCCTTTCAAAGGTCCTTTCAACAGGTTTCTTGTTGAGGGCAGGGACCAATGTTCCTGTAGTATCTGAATTAGGAAATGAAAACTGTTCCCATTAGGCATTTGGAAACAGACTGAGGGCAGCTCTAGCATGAACTAGTTTGATTCAGCTGATCTGTCATTTAGAGGCTCCCATTCCTCAGTGCTGTCATTGACAATTCAGAGGGCAAACTCGCAGAAGAAGAAAAACCAAAACCTCTCATTGAACGAAGGGGCTACCTAAAAAATGCCCTCCCCACAACAACAGAAGGCAAGCCAAGCACAGCACAGCTCTGCACCAATTGTGCAGGTAATATATAGACCTACACTACTGGAGACAGACACATTAAAAAAGCCTATATGGAGAAGCGTGGTCCTCAAAGTGCCCACCCAACACTGCAGAGAGGTGGAGAGTGTCTCACAGCTCACTCACTTGGATGAAGGCTCTCCTGGAGGCGGGCAGTGCAGGGATGAAGGCAGAAGCAGAAGGTCCGGCTCCCTGGGTATCAGTTCTCACCTCAGGATCCTCTCAGCATCTCTGTCACCACGCTTCCTGGTAGCTGGTTCCTAAAAGTTTGAATAGCCCAGTTTCGCCAAAGCAAAAGCCTGGGAAGCCATTCAGTTACATACCCTGATCTACTAAAGGCAACATCTTCGGCTAACAGAGGATGTTGAGAAGTGGAAAGAGAAGTTGGTGCTGCTACCACAGGCATTCACCACCTTTACTCCCAGTTTACATCCTGTAAAAACAGGATTGGGATATCAGCACATCTCACACATTGTATATGGAGCTCAGGTGCCTGACCTAAGGCTAAAAAATCCTGCTCTGGAAGGCAGACACTGTATCTCCACTCAAGAGGATGATGTATAGGTCTAGATCAGCCCTATTTTAGATCTCAGACAGGGAACAGCCTCAGGAAACGGAGATGGTCGAGCTTCGTGTCAGGTACATCCACAACTAAGCTGACCTCCCAGCAACAGTGGTGCTGGCTGCTCACGCAGCACCCAGGGCTCCATACACCTCCGAAAGCATCACAGAGGCAGACTGCCCAGTTACATAGGAGATTACGGGAGAGATGTTACAAGGGTGGCGGGGGGTGGGGGTGGTG
>NW_010449183.1:0-1333 GCF_000710305.1 Buceros rhinoceros silvestris | reverse complement strand
AAAAAAAAAACCCCAAAACCAAAAAACCAGGAGGGCCACTTTTCGGTCTGTCTTTATAGGCATCCCGTGTTGAAAAAGCAGGTGTATGTAAGGCCATCTTAAAAATATACCCACAGGTGCCTTTTTTCTAGTTCAGATATTCTAAGTATCCCAGATTTAGTTGCTGCTTAATCTCAAATGTTAGCACCATCAAGCATTTAAACACTTTTCCTAAGAGATGTGCTGTCTTCCCAGTCAGTCATCAGCTTGTTTTGCCCCAGGAGTCCAGGACTTACCTCTCCTCCTTTGCTGTTTCATGAAGTTTCTCTACAGAGACTTGATCTCCAACCATGAGAGCTATTTCAGATTTGCTAAGAGCACCAAAGCTTCTGCACCCTGGGAGCCCATGCAATGAAAGCCTTTGCGTGCGTGGTGGGCTCGGCTCTGCCACTTTCTGCTCCACAGCTAAAAGTAGCTGGCGTAAAAATTTGCTGCCTTTCTTGTTGAGTGGCAGCTTTTAGAAATCAGCCCATCTCCGGCATATCAGGCGTAATGAGTAAAAGGAGCTGTGTGCTTTGTTATCACGAGAGGATCCCCTCAGAGGGATGTTTAGGGTTTAGCCTGCTTCCAAAAGTGTTGGTTATTTTTTCACATTAATTGCCACAGGCCGATACCCAGACTGGCAGAGACACTTCAGAAGTCTGCGCTTTCAGCCTTGGTGGGTGAACCTGGAACGCAGTTATTTTTAGCATATATGGTGCATGGATTTCTAGCTGCCTTTTAGTGATGTGGAAGCTCTTAACTGAATGTAATCCATGAAAGATTTATTCTCCTGATCAGCTTTCTCACAGGAAATTGCTTTAGACTCATCAGATTCCAGCTGTTGCTTAAATCCATTCAGTCATCAAGCCTGTCAATTTTATTGTGAGTATTCCGGGTTGGTTCCCTGCTGAAGCCTAGACATAAGCCTCCTATTCTTCTATTTTCCGTTTAAGTCAATCTGCAGAATAACACAGGTCTTCCCTGGTGTGGGGAGACAAACAAGGATGTGGAAGGATTTGAAGTCGGTCGTACCTAGCTGATCCAACAGGGGTTTAAAAACCCTTTTTCAGCCTTGTTTGTATGATCTTCTGCTTCCCACGGTGACCTTTCTATAGCAGCCAGCACTTGATGGCCAAGAGGAATAAAAAACTATTAATTAGAAAATAAAAAAAGTATATGCAAATGGTGAGGCCGCTGTATTTTTCCTCTGAACCACTGTGGTGGTTTGAACCTAGCGGGCAACTTGCCCCTCGTATGTACTGGGCATGACATCAGTATAGCACTGAATATCCCATTGGCTGGTTCAGTCTGG
>NW_010449182.1:0-1339 GCF_000710305.1 Buceros rhinoceros silvestris | reverse complement strand
TACGCGGCGGCTGCTCGGGGCACGGAAACCCGTGTCCAAATGCGGAGTCAAACAAGCGCGGGCGCTGGAGGGGAGCGGGAGGCTGGCCGCGGTCCGAGGGTGTGCTACGCTCCCCGGTTTTGCAACACAAAGCCATGTAAAGCGCCGTCATCAGCAAAAGTTACAGACGAGGTTAAATGGCGTTTGAAGAATATATACCTGCAGGCTCCCGCTGCACACAACAAACTCGTATTTAAGTTTGCGGCAAGTTTGTGTACGGGCCGTGCACAGCCGTACCTGTGTTCCTAAACCAGACAGAGACTGGAACTGCCATTACTGTGCACTGAGAGAACGGTCCAGACCAAAACAGCCCTCGGGCCACCTCCTAGGGATGCACTGGGCTTCCTTCAACAGCGAGCTCGATAGCTTTTTCAGCCCTTTACATCAGTGCAGAGCAGGTGTGAGAGTTCATTTTTTGGAAACATTTCTTGTTCATCATTTTGCACCCACCCTATGGTAACAGCACAAGAAACACAGCAAAGGAAAATCAAATCTGGCAGGTACATTTTATTAGAGGGGGCCTATTTCGTTCACATTACAGGAAGAACTGTGTAAGTTACAGCCATAAAGAAAGGGAAGGCGGTATTCAGTCTTTTGGTCACAGGCAGAATCCTGACACCGCTTTGGGAGCCTGAGCATGTGAGTAATGATAGGAGAGACCAGCCCTGGGTATTGGAAATAATCACGGCTGGGCAACTCTCATTTTTTTGAGGTGTCGCAGAAGCTAATGTGTAGAGCACAACGAGCACTGCTAAAATGGCAAGTTTAAGAATGCATACACTACCACACAACAACAACATTCTTCTTTCACCTTTGTTTCCATTTGTCTTAGTGTCAAAAAACAAAACAAAACAAAAACCTCTGAAAAAAGAGGGGAGCGGGTAAAAGAGCTTTAACTTTGAGATACATGGTGTCCAAGACGGAGTTCTGCTGGTCTTGGAGGTTCACACAGTGACATCTGGGCAAACCAGGATGCCATCAAGGTTACACCTAGAGGCATGGGAGCTGTGGCTGCCCATCCCGTCAGAGAGAAACAAGATGTGGGAGGCCTTCAAAAAGATGGCAAGTGCCTTGGAAATGGCCATCTTCTGTACATCAGCAGCTCCCCCCAGCTTGCCTTGCTGTGGTCAGCCACAACAGCTCCCGGCAGCAAAAGCAGAAACGATTCTTACCTTGCGTGTAGCTCAGCACAGCCTCCCCTGGGAAGCACCTGGGCAAGCCCAGCCAGGAGACATCACATAAGACACCCTGCAGCTTCCTGGGGGCTGCCTGGGGCAGGGTGGGAGGGGGTGTGTGTGGG
>NW_010449181.1:0-1324 GCF_000710305.1 Buceros rhinoceros silvestris | reverse complement strand
GGTTCCTCCATGTTGAACCCAGGACACACGTATAAACTCTGATATTCCCCACATCTGAGAGTATATATTTTTTCCATATGTCTCAGTGCATCTTGCATCATTTGGGGTACAAAACATCCAACAGAGAACCAATTTGTCTTTTTATTGAATCAGGTCCTTAGAAACAATAAAAATGGAGATACATGGTGAAAAGATCTAATAAAATTCCAGCAAAAAGTGAAGACTAAGCAATGAATAAATTCATTTCAATAAGTTCTGCCTGCAAAGACCAAGTCAAGTTCCTTATTTTCTCAAAGGCAGTAGTAAATTCTAGTATTTCATTTATGTAGTATTTTCTCCCAGTTCTCCGATGCATTTGGGGCAGACATTTCATACAATGTCAGCATAATATCAGGAAAAAAAGCAAATACACAACTGTATACAGATCATCAAGGTACGGCAGCCAGCTCCAGTATCTCAGCTCTGTGAAGTTACCTTTTGCTCTAAGCTACTTTTTGTAAAGGCACATCCCTAGTTCTGTTGTTGATTGAACCCACAGTTCTCATTCGGGCAGTCAGCTGGCAAGCACAATGTTATAAATGATGAAAGTGAAAACGAACACATTGGAAATTCTTACTCTCCAGTGAATGAATTACCAAATTTATATAAGTAAGTTGAGCATTAACATCTGTACTCTGGACATCTCCTCTTCCTAACCCTGCCTTGGCATGTTGGGTTCATCAATGTGGATGGAATAATTTATGTCAAAGAAAAAAGGCCCGCTAAGATGATCTAATAGTAATTTTGAGCGTGTTCTATAATTGCCATTAGAAGCACAGCAAACTCGGTATGCTACCAAGTGAATTCACTGTTAGCTCTAGTTTCTTCAATATCTATCTATCTAACAGAATTTAGCTGCAGAACTGAGGTGTATATTTAAAGCAGTGGGTTAACTCAGGGACTGCAGTCACTTTCCTGGAGACCACAAAGGGCAGCCTTTGATGCCAGCTGATGCCATCCTTTGAAAGCAAAGGATGATAGTCCTGAAGAATATTTTACCCCTTAAATCAACACATCTGAGCAAAACCATCAAATCAGGGGCCCTATTCATAACCTGAAAGAGTGGGCAGATTATGTATAAGTATGTTATAGAGCAGAGGCACCTGTAAGGACTCTCCAGCGACTCTCGAGCTGATGGAGAGAAGAGCAAGGAGAGGCTATCCAGCACTGGCTGGAGAGATTTCAAGCCTGCTAGCTTGCTGGTGAAATCCACTTGTGTCCTGGTTTGACTTAGAACAGAACTCGTTCTGTTCTGTGATTTTACTTTCCAGCTCAGTCTCTCCTA
>NW_010449180.1:0-1334 GCF_000710305.1 Buceros rhinoceros silvestris | reverse complement strand
CGGGATGGGATGGGATGAGAGACGTGAGCCCTGGCACCTGTTGGATGCAGAACTTCCGCACGGTGTAATCCACCAAGACGGTCACGTCCTCCACGGACACTCGGATGTTCCCGTAGGTCCAGCAGCCCTGATCTGGCCAGTACTGAGCACACTTACACTGTGGGGAGAGAAAACCGGTGCAGGTGAGCTCTGGTCCCTCGCAAGCCTGGGACCAGCTCCAAAACATGCCCATGGGCATGAGATGTGTCAGATTTGGATAAAATTGGGTTAGATATCAACCCACGGAGCCTTCTGGCACCCACCTCTTTTCTCTCTTTCAGGTTGGTCACCATGACAATCGTTGCTGTGTTTTGCTCCCAAATCATCCTCCAAAAATCGTTCACGGTTTCTTCCTTTGGTCCTGAGGGGAAGGTGAAAAGAAACGTGGTCTTTGAGACCAACCCTTCAAGCGCCGAGACCGAGACCCAGTGAAGTTACATGTTGTGGATGATGCAACATATTTTTTGCCAATAGATGTCAGCACAGGAGGTATTTTGGCTAACTCAAGGAAAAATCCTGTCCCACAAGAGATGGGCTTTCGGGATATGGTTTATGATGAGGAATTCCATTTTTAGCCCAAGAAAGGGAAATCGGACAAACAGAGCGTGGAAATGACTTGCCCAAGGCCACCCAGGGAAACTGGGGCTGTTGCAAGCAGCTCACAGAGGTCCTGTCCCTGAGCCTTCAGTTTAACCTCAAGAATTGTTACCTGCCAGACAAGGAGCGGACTCAACCTCGACCTCCCCTGCCAAGCCTGAGGGTAAGAATAAGCCAAGGGAACAGCAGAGAGAAAGATTTACCCCTGCCTGGTGCTGCTGACAGGCCCAGTCCAGCCTTCCTTCTCCAGCAAGAGCCAGGCAGAGAGGCAGGCAGTGTCCCAACCCATGTGCAAGTCAAGAGGGGAATTGCAAACCATCTCCCATGGTCAAATAACCCCCATTTGCTCGCACGGACCTCCCTGCAAGTGGGCATCTTAATTTTAGGGACATGTCTGGACGGGTACAAGGAAAGCAAGAGAGCCAGAGGGCTATGGATGGTGCCTGCAAGCTGGTGATGCACTGTCTGGGGGCAGCCAAGCTTGGGAAAACTTGTGACGCTTGTTGCTCTCAATAGCTGATAATTCTGTCTCCCCTCTGAAGGCCCCAGGGAAATTGCTCTTCAAGGGCACAAGCCCACATACTTGTCTGCTGGGGTTTAAAAAGGAGAAATGCAATCGGATCAGTGTGGGGCTCTCCAAAATAACAGAGAATTGTTTGTGTTGGAAAAGATCATCAAGTCCAACCGCTCCCCCAGCA
>NW_010449179.1:0-1333 GCF_000710305.1 Buceros rhinoceros silvestris | reverse complement strand
ATATAATTATATATATAATTCCCTTCTTTTTCCTGAATACCTGAAAATGGATGCCTTTTGAGACAAGTAGAAAAGTTGAACTACTTTTTCTCATTGTTTTGTAAGCTTAAGATGCCTAAATTGAGTCTGATTTGTCCAAAACCTGTTAACAACTCAAGGTTAAGTGACCAAACCAAACTCTGATTAGAGACGTAAGTATATATTTAATTCATGAGACAGGGCTAAAACACCGATCCATAGTGGTGTTTAGGGAATATTTAGGAATTGGTTTTTACTGGCTTCCACAAAAAATAAGTATTTAAAAAGGAGAGATCCAACCAGGGCATGGAGTAGAGCTCTCTTGTTCTGATGAACACACTGCTCTTCAAGCTACACTAATGCCTCTAGAAAATAAAATTAAAATTGGTGGAAGGGTTTATTTCAACTACTCTTACAAAGACCAGAACAATGTATCATCTGTGTGCATCAAACAGTCATGTTCCTCTTTGTGTGGCAAAGATCAACACCCAACTCCTCTTTGTTCTGACTCCCACCTTTCCTGAAAGTACTTGTATCTGTACAGAACAGGAAGCTTCTGCCTGCATCCAGGACAAAAGAGATTCAGGACTAATCATAACTTTGTTCTCCTGTAGTGGCCTTTGTTCTCTGACTTGAATGTCAATGTTACGTTTTGTGGTTTTTTTAAGGAGTGCATATTTTCAGGTTTAGCAGGATTAAACCAAAACAGAATCTAATGAATACTGTCATGCAATTCATGTTACAGGTCACTTGAATCTATGAGAGTTAACATGCTAATTAATTTAATTTTAACTAAGATATTCAAAGCACGTTTACTCCTCAATTGCATGAGTGGATGTCCAGGATAGCAGAATGTATTTAATGCTACCTTCATGTGCCATGTCTTTAATGCCTGACCCAAGATTGTCTTACATCTAGACTTCTCCCTCTACACTCACATTTAGAAACCTAGATAGAAATGTTCCTGAAAGTGACACTGTCTATGGTATTTTGTAGCTCATATAGCTTTCCATGGTGGAAGAAGCAGTTCACTTGTCCTGAATGTCCTAAAGAAAAAGTGAAACATAAGTGTCAAAGGACACGAGTCTGAATATTTTGCTCCATCACGTGTGAAGTGCATTGATCCACAACTTCAGAAGTGGATATGAAAAGCTAGATGTGAGCCTGCAATGTGTGCTCACAGAAGGCCAAATGCATACTGGACTGCATCAAAAGAAGCATGGCCAGCTGCTCTACTCTACTCCAGTGAGATACCACCTGGAGTATTGCATCAACTCTGGAGTCAGCACAAGAAGGGCGTGGAACTGTTGGAGAG
>NW_010449178.1:0-1337 GCF_000710305.1 Buceros rhinoceros silvestris | reverse complement strand
GCCACGGTGTCCCCGCAACTTTCGGCCGCGCCGCGATGCGCGGCTCCGTTCTCGGGAATCGCTCGAAGCGATTGTCTCCCTCGTACTAAAAAGAGGGGGGGCGGGGGGAGGAAAGGAAAAAGCAACTGGTTCGGTGAACGCTGCTCGCTCCCGTCTGGAGGAAGAGCGATCCCCTTCCAGACTGTCACAGTCGGTTCCACATGTCGGGGTCAAAGTGACAGGTGAGGCAGCTCTGACGTGGTAAAGCGAGATGCTCGTCTTTGTTAAGAGGTTTTTAACCACGTCGTTTTATGCACCAGAGTCAACTTCCACACCGACAACTCCTAGCAACTCCCAGCAGGACGAAACATACGTATTGAGGATAAGACTTAAGCCCTTTAAAAGCATAACCTTAAACTACTGCTGTTTCCTCTCACATGTAGGACAAAACGTCAATGAGAAAGGTAAACTACGCCTAAAGACTACGCTTAGGAGGAAGCATCCCATCCTTGTTCCTGTTCATTTGTGAGAATTCACCATCCGTCAGGTGTCCCAAGGGAACGAATTGTAGGTTAAAATTATCAGTGTCAGAAAGGAGAAGGGTAACCGATTTTTCCCTCTTTATCCAGTAATCTCCCCGGAAGGTTCGTGTTTCTGGTACACCTGTACCAGACTAATAAAGGTGCCTGTTATAAACGGTCCTTTAAGCCGTTAACAGCTTGAAGTTTTGGGTCATTCGCAAAGCTAGAGGCTTGTGTTCAAGCACACACCGATCACATTTTTGGCAATATAATGGTATCTGACAAACAAAGAAGTCTCCGAAAAATCACTTTCAGGAACCTAACACAAGAACAAACAAAATACTTACTTGCGTGGGCCACCCTGCAACAGAAACGTGGCTACACAAAACGGGCACAGGCTGGGTTCTAACTGGTGTCACGGGGCATGGGGGGGACTAGTCAGAGCACTATGGAGGACAGAGCTGGGCTGGAGGTCTACTCCGACTCATTCAGTCTATTCCTGATTTACAAGACCCTTGACTTAGCTAAAATAAGAAGGTACATAGCTTCAGAAAAAAAAAGCTTCTTCAAGTGTTTTTAATATGCGAGGTTTAAAGCAGTTCAGGTGCACGCAGCTAAGTCATGAAAGCAAATCGAGCTCTTAACTGTGGATGGAAAACACAAAATCAGGGCTTCAGCACTGAAGTGCTTTTGGCTGTATTCATTATAAACCCCATTTTATATAATCAACACACAGGTTCTCTCAGAAGAGAACTCCCCTATTTGATCGTTGCAGAGAGTTTAACCCCCAAGTATAAAACAACGGATCCTCTCCAAGTACACACACACAGAGTACCC
>NW_010449177.1:0-1282 GCF_000710305.1 Buceros rhinoceros silvestris | reverse complement strand
GGGAAGGGAAGGGAAGGGAAGGGAAGGGGACAGCTCTACAGGGCCATCCCAGCCAGGCAGGGCAGGAGCAGGATCCCTGCCCTGGGAGCGGGGGCTTAGCAGGGACACCACTCTCTTGGAGCTGGGGAGACAGAAACAGCTACCTCAAAATGCTCCTGCTGTTCTAAGAAGAAGCAGGAGATTAAAAAGCTAGTTAAAAATTCATCCAAGAGAGGCAGAGTTTCCCAAGCATATCAGAGTTAATATTTATAAAGGGGATTGTTGCTCAGTCTCAATTATCCTAAAAGCTTGGTACAATTGATGCATTGGAGAAACCACGAACACAGGCATGTCAAGGGAAAACCATTCCCTGTGACCGCTAACAAAATGCAATCAGATCTGCAACATGTGGAGCCAATTGATTTTCAACAAGTCATACAATGTAAACAAATGATTGATTCTCGGGCTCCTTTTATTTCTGAGCAAGCACTCAGAAATCTCTCCAACCACTCGGAGCAGGTAAGGCTGGTGGTAAACAAGGGCTGCAGAGGGGCAGCGTGAGTCCTTTCATCACCCTGTGAACAGCAGGAGCTTTGATTTCTTTTTCCCCCAGCCCCTTAAGCAGCCACTAAATAATCAACAACCCCCGATCACGTGAAATCTTCCTGTTGCCAGTGGTCACGTCGGACCAGCTTCTGCCTTCAGTGAGAGTCAGGAGTTTTTTATTGCTTTTGCATTTTGCCTCCTCTGATGTTCCCAGCCTCCCTCTGATTTACCCGAGACAGATGAGACGGGAATATCTCCAAGAGCTTTACCACTTCTCTCTGTCAGTGGCGGCTGCTAAATCAACAGAGCGGTGGTGTGTGTCTGCACCGGCGATACCGGGGTTGCTCAAATCGTTCTCCACTCCCGCTGGAACCAATAAGCTATACTCCACTGCATCCACTCAGCTCCTGAACAGTGCCCCTGGTAATGTCAAATTAAATCTCAGCCCATCACCGCAGACTGCAATACCAGCGCGCACCCCTGGGCACCCACCACCACCACCACCAGTGGAGCTGGGGGCCATGGGGGGCTGCAGGGCACTGGGGTGCCAGCCACGGGTATATCTTGCCCCCCGACCCAGCTGCCTCAGCTAGGGCTGCGCAGATATCTGAGGAGCACAGGCACTGTCTCTCAGGGAGCCGTGGGCATGGCCGTGGACTGGCTCTTGTGGAGGTGAAGCAGTTTCTTTGCACGCCTCAGCACCACCTGGACCAGCTAGCCATGTGACTAAAAAACTGTGATGCAAAAAAAAAAAAAA
>NW_010449176.1:0-1329 GCF_000710305.1 Buceros rhinoceros silvestris | reverse complement strand
TTGAAGATATGGCAAACAATTAAAAGAGTTGCTTCATGTCCTTTTCCTCTGGTGTAAAGAAACTGCTTTGTCATTGGTTAGGATCTTAATGCCGAGGCTCTCTGTCTTTCAGTAGTGGTTACTGAGACATGGTACTCCCCACCTACAGCTCCTGCAGCAGGGGTTGCTCAAATATTCATACAGAAAAGAGTTCTGTGCCCTAGGACTAAGGGGAACAGACTTCAAATTTCCTCAGGCAAAGAAAGGAACACAATCCAGGCAACTGGAATATCTTCCACTGAAAAATGGAACACTTTTTTGTATTTCATTTCAGCATGGAAAAATATTTGAGTTAAATGTAAGTGTTTAGACCAAAAATTTGGGAAGTTATGCAATTAATAAGATCTGATATTTACATAAATGAAACACAATTATTCCCACTATACCAAATAGTACTCTCCCAAATAACGTATTACCTGGACAAAAATAGCCATGAGTTCTCCTTCTCAGCTTTTGTTCAACTAGCAGCGTCACTCATGTATTTTAGAAAAAAAATTAAGGATATTTGCAAGAAGCAAAGAATATTCTATATTATTTTCTGGATCAGGTCCTAGTACCTCTGTGTTAGTCACCATGCATTGACTATGAACAAAACAGGAATATACAGGAAGAGTCAAAAATATATAGGAAGAGGCAAAAGTTCAACACTTAACATGTATCATGAACAATTCTGCCTTTCACAGACTTGCTACCATTCTCATAATTAAGGTAACAGATTAATTATTAAATAATCAGGAAAAATAATTGAAACCCATGTAAGAGAAGCACCAGCACAAATAACAGGTTTACCAGGAACAGGTAGAAGGAGAAAATACTGCGGAAGCAAAGACTGTCTTTGCGAAGATGCCTAGAAGTCAGTCACTGAGTTGTGAAGCAGCATTACAGTAAGCATTCATATCTGCATTGCTTAATCTTCATTAAGCTGATAAAAGCCTCTCACATTGCTGAGTAGTAATTTCTGAGTATATACAGCAAAGGCAGAAAACACCAAACCTATGCACCGAATAGGAAAAAGATAAAACAGTTGATCGCAAAAGCAGAAAAAACACACCATCTCATCTACAATATAACATAATAGTGCAAGGGTTTGTTTGTTGTGATAATTGCATTGGAATAATGGCCTCAGAGTCAAATATATTAATGGACAACTCTTATTTTGCAACTTAAACAGTCAAATTACAATCAGGGTTTCAAGCACAAAAGCCTCAACCTTTGTGGTTATCATGACCAAAGCAGTAGGAAGTTTACTTGAAAAGTGTGAAAACATGAACACACACACACACACACACA
>NW_010449175.1:0-1334 GCF_000710305.1 Buceros rhinoceros silvestris | reverse complement strand
CAGTCCCGGAATCGCTCCGCGGCCTTTCCGGGTCTTGGCAGCTCCGGCCGTGCCCGGCTGAAGGGCCCTGCGCGGCGAGCGGGAGCTGGAACTTGAGGAGATGGGCCGGGCGAGGCGGTGCCTTGGGGGAGACGGCTCAGTGCCGAACGCCAGCTGGATACAAGTCAATGTTTTTATCTGCTTTTTGGTGTTTTCCAGGAAACGCCGCTGAGGAACAGCCCCAGCCCTCCCAACAGCACCGGTGGCACCATCGACAGCGACAGCTGGGATCCCCGCTTCAATGACCTCCCCTCATCTGTGTCCCTGCCTGCCAAGAACAGGAAGAACTTCAGTCAGCTTAAGCGAGCGAAACCGTACGGTTCCCTCTTCCAGCGGGCAAAACCCGGCAACTTCCTGCCAGAGCGAAAGCAAATCGATAAGATCAGGAAGAAGAAAAAGCTGAAGAGGAGGGAAACAGAGGTGTCTGCAGAGGAGGACTATGAGGAGAAGCTGCTGGAGCTGGAGGCGGAGGACTCCTACGTAGAGACACCGATGAGCCCCTCGTCTGAGGGCGACCCTCAGTCTGCAACTGAGCAGTGCTCGGTGTGGGACTCTGACACGCCTTCCAGCGTCTCCTACCCTGCCGTGACGGCTGAGCAGACGGTGGAGATCCAGAGCGTGGGCAAGCGGACGGTCATTCGGCAGGGCAAGCAGGTGGTCTTCCGGGATGAGGACGGCACCGGCGATGACGAGGACATCATGGTGGATTCGGGTAGGTGGCCTGGCTGCGACGGAGGGTGAGCCAGGGGCAGTGCTGGTGCTGTTGCTGCTCTCTTTCATGCTTCCTCGTAGCTGAGGTGTGCTGCTGGGGCAGGATTAGGAGAGGTTTCGGGGAGGAGGTGGGAGGATGGTTGGCTGCTTTTGCAATGACCTGAGTGAAAAGCTGTGGCTCTGTAGAAGCAGCTGGTTCTCCTCTCCTGGATCACGGCATCTCCTGTCCGGCCAAGGGTCTTCCTGTGCGGGAGAGACCTGGGCAGAGCAGCAAAGTGCCCCTCTGAAACCTAGGGAGTTAACTGAGTGTGAAGGGAGAGTGAATTCCGGGAGCGGGCAAGAGGCGTGGCCTGTTAAGAGTGGTGTCCTGCTTCTCTTGCAGATGACGACTCGTGGGACCTTGTCACTTGCTTCTGCATGAAGCCTTTTGCCGGGCGGCCGATGATCGAGTGCAACGAGTGCCACACCTGGATCCACCTCTCCTGCGCCAAAATCCGCAAGTCGAACGTCCCAGAGGTCTACATATGCCAGAAGTGCCGGGACTCCAAGTTTAACATTCGCCGTTCGAACCGCTCCCGGACGGG
>NW_010449174.1:0-1329 GCF_000710305.1 Buceros rhinoceros silvestris | reverse complement strand
GGGAGGGGGAGGGAGAGGGGGAGAGAGAGACAGTGACATAGATACACATTCAGCACGGTGAAAAATGTGCTTTTTGCAGCGTTGGACCATTGGATTTACCAATCTACATCCTTCAGATTTTATGCTCCCTCTCACAGGTATAATATAATATAACTGCAATAGTAATTAGGAATACAAGCTTAAAGGTTGCCTGTGTTTGCAGGAGTGTGGACATCTTAATGAGACAGACTTTAGTTCAGTTTAGGAAACAGCAAATACATATACACTTTATAAGTATCACACATAAATTCCTTGTTTTAGGGATCAGACCTGCGCAATGGACAGAAAAGGAAGTAAACATCACACCCATTTGAAGGCAAAACTAATTTTTATTTGAATATTTTTCTGTTGAAAGGGAAAATGAAACAACTGGAGCTAATGAGTATTCAATCACATTCTAAGAGCATAAAGTGTCATTGTTATCTCTTTGCTGAGTAAACCTTTTCCGGCCATATGTTCACACTTCAGCTTGCAAAAGTGCTTAGCAGCAAAAGCATGAGCGAATCTATTAAAATATTGCTAATAAAGTCTATAAGAGATGGCAGTGATGACAAAATTTGATTTAGGAATCAGTGCTGTTTGGCATACCTCTGGCTTTCTGCACCCAAGGGTGATGAGAGGCTGTTTTCAAATAATTGTTTTTGCAGCCGTGCATTCTGTGAGCCTAACTCAAAGCCCACTGACACCAGTGTGCTTCGGTTCAAACCGCAACCTGCACTGTTAGTTCAAACACTCAGAAATCATAGACTGACTCAATCTCCCCTCCAAATTATAAACTGTAATAAAACTACCACTAGGAATTTTAGAAAAATAGTTCTGGATTCTCAGTCTTTAAGGCATACTTTTGATTGTGAAAGAAAGTGATTTAGAACTGGTTGCAATAAAGAAGAGGGGTTTTGCAAGTTCATAAGCCACGTAAGCATTTCTAAGTCTGAATTTCAGGTAAAACACCATCTGTGAAGGAGTCCCAGTAAACCTCGGGGTTTTGGCAACACTATTTTTGCAAAATTACTTCTAATATGCTTTGCAGTTTCATTATGCTTGTGTGCTTTGTTAGGATAAATGTTTCCAAAATGCAACGTCCCTTGGACCTGGACAGGCTGGAGGACTGAACTCCATGAAATTCAAGGACAAATAAAAAATTATCTTGGAAGAAATAATATTAAAGTTTTAGCAACACAGGCTAGAGAAGCAGCTGGGAAGCAGATCTGATGAAAAGGTCCCAGAGGTCTGGGCTAAAAGTGAGCAAAACATGAGCCAGCCAAGACAGCCGTCTCTGTCCTGGGCTGT
>NW_010449173.1:0-1325 GCF_000710305.1 Buceros rhinoceros silvestris | reverse complement strand
GCGAAGCCAAGCCATGATGATGACCTAGGGGAAGAAAGTCATACAATCATTGAAAATCTACTGACTCTGCTAAATACTATGTCCTGATATAGCGAGCGGATATAGTGAGTATTTAGTAACTATTCTTTCCTTCTACATCCTTAGAAACAAATGGGGGTCCTGAAATGGGAGTCCTCAGGCGTATGTTAAATTATACTCTTCTTCACACCCTCAACCATTCTTAGTAAATTAAAATGTTATTCTTCAAATATTTTTAAATGTATACAATATTTCTGATAGCATGTACAAAACCAACCAACCAACCAAAAACCCAAAACCAAGGGAGATTCTAATAAATAAATAAATGCTATTTATAGAGGTTTTCTTGGCCTTCATAATGTGTTCCTTCTTTTTCCATATCATAAGGCCTAAAATTGAAAAGGTGAGAAAAATAGTAGTTAAGATTTTAAATTCTTACATATACACAGATGCCTTCTAAATCTGACAATATAATTAGCTTTCATCAATTTATGGCACATACTGCTGGTGCGGACCAGTGCAAGTATAGGAAGATGATAGCAGTTTAGTGTCTCAGAAAGTTCCTACTTAAAAGGTGTTTGTTCTGTTTAAGTTCATTTCTAGACCAATATTTTAAAGAAATTAAGGCAAAAGTGTGTTCTGAATTGCCCACGCCATCTAAATCCCAAGAGATAGGGGAATGTAAAATCCGAGGTTAAGGCACTGTATTTACAGAAGGGAGTTGATTGTCTTACATGGCAAGCTTATAAGCAGAAACTGTAAGGGAAATTATCAAACACTACAGCTATGTTGTAAAACCCCAGCCACTTAGTAGATAACCATGATAGTCTCACATATGTAGTTGGGAGATAAAACACTGTTGCACAGATGGAGCATGTGTCTTTAGGTAGAGAATAAAAAGCAAGTTGAATCTAGATTTGCTGTGTTTTGTTTGGGTTTGAGTTTCCTCTTACCCTTTAGAGTAACAGAGTAAAGAATTGAATGTATTCATTCATCTGCTAGAGCACCCATGCAATCTGAAGTAACATCACACTATCTTCTCCCACAAATCAATAGTAAACGGGGTTCAAGTTAGGACTGCATGGGTGGAAAAATTTGAACAGCATATCTCTGTACCTCAACTCCTATCATAGTAATATTTGTTGCTTTGCTTGTATACAGGGTCTTGCAACCAAAGGTAGCAACAAAATTTTGAAGCTTAAAAATGGCCTTGAATCTTCCTGACATTTCTAGTGGTGAATTGGCCTTTCTCTGGAAAGTTGAGCAAGAAAGGCTGTGATGCTGTTAAGGGTCGAGGGACCGAGGTA
>NW_010449172.1:0-1320 GCF_000710305.1 Buceros rhinoceros silvestris | reverse complement strand
CGAGACAAAGCGTGTGTTGGCTTTCTCACTGGGTCTTTTGGAAGAGAGTTTCAGTCATCCCCCAAATGCCTCATCTTAGCACTTGCTAGACAAAACACTGCTACATCATTAATTTTTAACACCTCTGCAATACTTCAACAAAAGAAAGTGCAATTCAGAACAGGAGAGGGTAAGGGACTTTCATCTAGAACTCAACCAAAATTCAAAGGTTGCAGAGTTTCATTACGAAGAATTTTGACCCTGTAAAATTCTTTCTTCCACCCCAACAGCCAGTCTGAGCCTTTGCGGTTTAGGTAATAACTCCATGAGGTCCAGACAACCTTTTCTCTACTTCCCTATATAGTCTTTCCTCTCAAAGTGTTACTGTGTCACCACGAATCACATGGATGAATGGGAGTCACAAAATGTTTCCTCAAATTTTATCATCCACTTTAACCAGACTTCACCGAGGGCCATCTTATCTGACCAGTTGTATTTGTGCCTCATGGACTGCAACTCCCACTGATATTCTTCAATGGAAAAGAGAGTATCAGTTTTGGTGACAACAATTTCATTCCTTTGGGAATGTTACTTTAGACTATTTCCTTTCCTGGCATTTCTAAGACCCAGGTGCTTCCATATCTTCATCTAATGTTATTGACAGAGAGGTTGCTCTCCCACTCACAGACAGACTCTGTGCTAGGCATTGCAAAGACATCAAACTGCTGGACCTGCAACTAAAATCTTACAGCCTATGGGTTGCTTCCTGCCGTTATCCTACCTTGAAATCAAACAGTGCTGGGAGGATTAAACTGGCATTTTTATGATTCCTTCAAAAATCTGTAACAGTGTTGGCTCCTGATTCCTCACTGTTGTGTTTAGAGTCTATGGCCATGAAATGCAGATGTCGTCATGAATACCAGACAAAGGGCTATCAAAGTTCAGGTAGATGGGTGGATCAGGGCCTGCACCATGAGCAAGCTTTGTTGCTTTCAACACCTTCATGTTTGGAAGAGAGTTCAGGAACCTTTTCTTACACTGATTATTGTTCTGAACCAAACCCAAGTAACAGAATGTACCTGCTTAGCTAATTTTCAGTACTCGAGAAACACCAAATTTTAAGGGCAGATGCTCACAGAAACAGGTGTGGTGATTGTGCTCTCCAGATGCGTGATTGTATAAAGCTAAATCAGTACAAGACATGGCAATTTGAGGTTGGTGGCTTCTTTCTGTAAGACTCCAAAGCAGCTTAACAACTGCATCTGTGGTCTCAGCACTAGGCACATTTGCTTTGATCAAGGTTTGAACAGAGTTGTCAGGGACACAGCAAACCACCTGGAA
>NW_010449171.1:0-1329 GCF_000710305.1 Buceros rhinoceros silvestris | reverse complement strand
CCAATGAACAGAGCTTTATAAGGTATAAAAAGTTTCTTTCAGTTTAGGGTTAGAAGTGGAAATAGCTAGTTTAAATACTATCTGGTCAAATATCTCCCAATCCTATGTGGTGAGACCAGCCTACACATCTTAATTTTCTCTGTTTCCTTGAATGTGCCAGTATTTCTACTCTGCTGCAGTTCTCATGTTCTCTTTGATGAACATCTGTATTTACAGACATACTGACTGCAAATCACAGATATCCATACAAGGAAAGTGTCAGTTAGCAGAGTATTGCCGCCTCTCTTGCAATGAAATAGAGTAGTTATCTAGCAAGCTCAGGACAATGCCCAGGATAACAGTGAGAACTACTGAACATAGTTAAAGATTCAAGGGAATCATTTTGGTAGACAGAATGTAGTTATCTATAAAGTACCCAGGTCATAACTCAAAGGTAGTGGCCTTGTACTGCAAGACAATTAATTACATGGTGATGTGAATGAAATAAAAAAAATAGTTTCAGCAGTAATGAGAAAGAGAATGATACATAAGAAAGCATTCTGAAATGTATGGACTAATCAAGATTTTCATGGAAAACTTCGTCTAAAATGGCATTCTGTGCAACAGCTCTGCTTGAGGATGTAAGTTACTATTTTTTTTCTACCCAGGCATTAAATGCACAAAGAACAATGAACCTCAAAATTACCCTACACTGGACTCAAATATAAAGATTATCTCACTAAGACAATGTCAAGTAATAGTCAACCTTAAAACAAGATTAGAAAAAAAGTTACTGTTTTTTTACAAGGCATAGCATTGATCTTAACTTGTTGGATAATAAGTTTTGGTGTTAAAATTAAAATAGGATTCTCCAGAGCAGAACAAGAAACAAGAATACTAATCTGACCATTTGTTTGCCAGATTCTGACTAACAGAAATGTCACATTTACACAATTTTACTTCTTCAGGTTTCTGCTAGGTAGAGGAATTTATAGAAGACACAGGATTAAATTAGAAATACGAGGAAGTATTTGCAGTCTAAATGAACACTGGAAGTTAATGCAGGTTTACAGTTACAGAACTGTAGACAGATTCTGTATATTTAAAGAATAAATATGAGGAATATAAGGTTAAATAAATAGGTTAAATAAAGTACTAGCACAATATGGTAATAGCAAAACAACTTTAAAGGAATGTAAAATCAACTTTTCTTATATGTAGCCACATGATTTATTAAAAGTAATCAACATTTTTACTTGAATAACATAATTTGAAAAACAGTGGCAAAGTTCACCACACCTGGATTAAATTAATTCAGTCCATCATGGCTTGACTTCGCGGACGAAGATT
>NW_010449170.1:0-1326 GCF_000710305.1 Buceros rhinoceros silvestris | reverse complement strand
GGGAGGGGACCAGGCAGCCCTGGCCCCGGGCTCTTTCTGCGGGAACGGGGCGATAACAGGACGAAAAGGGGATTTTTTCTCCCCTCTGCCTGGTGGGGTCTGCGGGCGGCAGCGGGCGCCCCTCGGGCAGCTCTGGGCTGGGGGCCGTACAACGGGCAGTTTCAGCGAGAGGTTTGCACAGCGCGGTGGTGTAAGTAAACGGAAGTCAAATAGGTGACAGAACGTTGCGGAGGTGCGGGGACGTTCATCCGTCTGGCGGTGGAGGCAGATAGTGTTATTTTGCAATTCCTGTCGAAATTCTGTGCTGGAAGTAGACAGACTGTGGTGCAAACTCCTCGGTGTAGCTGGATCTGGACAGTACTTGTGTTCCGGGGCTGCCGACCGGGCTGCGGGTGAAACTGCTTGAGGACACAGGCCGGGAACAGTCGAATCCAGCAAAGAGAAGCAGCAATCTGGGCTGGGCGAGCAGGAAGGTTTTACAGCCCCAAGCAGCGCTGCCGCTGCCCTTGGGTGGGATCCTGCACCGGACGCAGCCCTGGCACCTTTCGCCCCGCTCTGGCTGTGCAGTGCCGGAGCTGAAGCTTTGTCCCGCACTCGGCTTTCACTTTCGCCTTCGTTAGCCGGTACATCGCCGTCAGCCGACAAAAGCCCCGGCCCCTGCCCGTGCGTTTGGGTCGGCTCAGCCTTGTCGGGACCCGGTGCGATTGTACCTGGGTGCAGCGTGCCTGTAGCCTGGTTGTTCTCGACAGAGCAGGTAGGTGACAACAGCGGTGCGTTACGCTGCTGAAGGTGAGCGTGCATCGAAGTCTGGGGAAGGATTGACACCTTTCGGTGCGTGATTTCTGCCATGAAGACGGACTTCAAAGTTAGGTGATAGGGAAGGCTGGTATATGCAATTAATATGGAAAATAAATCATGGTTTTTTAAAATGTCTGATTTATGCTGAAGAAGATGCTGTTTCTGTACCCAGGTGCAACCAGATTAATCCGGTCTTTGTTCTGTGAGTCACACAGGGTTAGGTTAGGTTTTGGAAGAGTGTTTCCTGGTCATTTTACTGACTGGTTTATTTTTCAGCTATAACCATGGAGAACCTGCGTAATGCCAACAGCAGATTTGCACTTGATCTTTTCAGAAGGTTTAATGAGACCAACCCAACAGGAAACGTTTTCTTCTCTCCTGTCAGTGTCTCTGCTGCTCTGGCCATGGTCCTCCTAGGGGCCAAAGGAAGCACAGAGACACAGCTGCTGACGGTTAGTAAAAAAAAAAAAAAAAAGTATCTATCTTTTGCTTTCTATTTTATCGACCTTAAAAATTGTTGTGATTTAG
>NW_010449169.1:0-1326 GCF_000710305.1 Buceros rhinoceros silvestris | reverse complement strand
GCCTTTCTAATTTTCTCCCTGCACAGCCTCTGAGATCTTTGTAGTCTTCCTGAGAGGCCTGAGGTAGTAATGCGCTGCTCACTGATGAGTGAGAGAGAAGTCATGAGTTATCTTTTAACCCCAACTTTTTGCTGCTTTGTTCCTCACTTGGAAATAGATCTGCTGGGCATTGCATCTGGGGTTTTGTGCAGGGTTTTGCTGTGGGTCCTCCTCTTCAGCGCCCCACAGCCTCTGCCCCCCAACTGGGGATGGAATGTCAGGAAATCCTGAGCTTTTCCCCAAGGCTCAGCAGCGCGTGGGGCTCAGTTATGTGTGTTTGCAGAGGGGACAGTGCATGACAAAGAACCCGCTGTCACCTTGAAGTGGACAGTGCTGCCCTGGGCCACAGACAGGCGGTCTGGCACTGTTGGATGTGGTGGGAAGGTCTCTGTGGTGGGCTGAATGATTCCCAAAATTTCATAGACCTTTGTAAGGTCTGTGTCCCCAGGGGAGTTGGTTGTGAGTGCTGGAGGAGGGCTGTCCTGGGGAAGCCTGTGCAGTGGCATAGCTGGAGAGAAACGGGACCTCATGCTGCAACTTCTGGTGTGGGAAAAGCATGTGGGGTTGTTACCGGGAGTGGTGAGACACAGCTTGTAGGGCTTTTGGTACTCCTGGCTACTGCTGAGGTGGTAGGCTTGGGTGTAGATGTCAACCATGGTTGGTGACGGGGGAGCCCTTCAGGAATGGGTCCCCGAGAGGGGAGCTGGGGTGTGTGTTGCAGCCGGTCGGAGGTGGCTCCCATCACTGACGGATGCTTTCTGTTTTTCTTTCAAATGTCTCCAGGCACTGAATGTTTAGGTCGCACCTTTCCAGGTAAACTGGGTAAGTGAAGTATTTCAAGAGTTGCCAAGATCTAATTGCGAAGGCTGATTGCATGATTGCAGCTGCTGTACTATAAACACCCTGGTTACTCGCTTGACAAAACGGGTGGTATGTTGCCTTGCCCTGAGAGCAGCAGGCACCTGCTGTTTGGGCTGCATGGGGGGATGCAGCGGTGTCTTCAGAGGCTGATTGTGCAAACCTGGTATTTTTTTTTCCTGTCGATATCTGGCTGCACTTTGGTAATCCTGGATGGGATTTTTTCTTCTGCTGTTCGATGTAGAAGCACCTTCCAAAGCTGAATGTCTTTTTAAGCACAGGTACTCTTCTGTTTGCTGTTACTCTGGTAATGAGCAGCATTACATCCAGGAAAAAACTTCAGTGTATTTTGTGAGAGTAGTTTGATAACCTGGATATTTTTCATGGCACGTCAGACTTCTCTTGAGAGTGTGGCAGGGGGTGGCCCCG
>NW_010449168.1:0-1322 GCF_000710305.1 Buceros rhinoceros silvestris | reverse complement strand
TTGATTGCGGAGTTTTTCCACGCATCACATCCAACTTGTGTGCAGGGCCACAATCATAGGGGTGTCAAATGCTGCTGCATGAAAGGCAAGGATACAACACAATGATGGGTGCAAATCAGCCTTGTTCTACTCAGATAAGCACAGGTTTTACCCTCTCAATGGCATTTCTGCAAAATTTAAACCTTTAGGGACCAAAGGGAAGGAGCAAAAAAACAAAGCAAAGAATGGTCTCAGAAGATGTGCCCTTGCACTAGCACTTCAGCTTTTCAGAAAGCTAGTGTTTTATCTGGAGGTAATTTAAGGATCTCCAAAAGCACTGAGAATCTGAAAGAAGAGAATAAGGTAGCCTCGAATTGCTGTAGATATCCGTTTAATTACTTTTCTTACAGTAGGCAAGGGCCAGAACCTTAGTTCTCTCTCACATGAAGTCAGAAAAAGCAAGAGGATTTTTAAAGAGCACTGAAAGGACTCAGCCTAATTGCTCCAACAGGGGTAATGACAACTGAAACATGTTTGAGATTGCTGTCATGACCTGGTGCTTTGCTCCAAGCCGCACGTTTGCAAGCTATAAAACCACTCTTTCTTCCTAGTGAAGTGTCCGTTTGAAAAGAACTCGTCCCAGCCTGGTGACACAGCTGCTTCTTTTTTCAGTAATGATGCTTTACTTGCTGTGCACCTGTGGCATTGCAGCTATCATCCTTGCTACTGTGAGAACCTAGTTTCTGAATTGAAAGAGAACAAAGGCTTGGAGAGCACCCAGTAATAACATTTGCATCCTCTTTCAAAAAGGATTAGAGCTTGGTCTTCTGCTGTGTTCTAGTGGAGAAGAAAAGTGTGAACAATTAACTTAGTGTCACTAGGATGCTCTTGATAAAGTCTATGTTTTTTGCTGTCACCAGCAGCTGTCCAGGACAGCTCCCTGTTGTAGAGCTAGGTGCTCTGCAGATCAAAGCTAACACCTTGGAAATGATAAGAAAAATGCATGAGCTTGTTCCCAGGGTCCTACTGCTTAGCAAAAATGAGGCAGAGACAGAGGGGGAGCAGAAGAACACAGTAGGGAAGGGCTGGTCACCCAGATAGATGGTCGCTTTACACCTCTGGCTTCATAGCTATCATGAAATCATTTAGCACTGAGTAAATAATGACAACAGTTGTTATGAATATTTTAGTGCAACATTTTCACAAAGGATGTATTGGAATCGTGAAGCATATATTAGGGCACTGGGGCAGAGGGATGAGAGAGAGGAAAGAGGGAAAAAAGAGAGAGTATGAGCTCTGAAATAATAATTCTCAAATTTTTCCTCACATGAATTACTTCCTGC
>NW_010449167.1:0-1325 GCF_000710305.1 Buceros rhinoceros silvestris | reverse complement strand
CAAACCGCGACATTCTGTTTTTTTTTTTTCAGGAATGGTCCAAATTCGACTCAATTTGGGAATCTGTCTCAGCTGAGAAGACACATGGCCCTTTGCATGATCCAAGGCCGTACTCCTGGATATGGAATGATTTTCTGGAAGACTAAAGCACTCCTGCTTCCTTCAAGCATCCCACTCATCCATGCTGTAACTGCCTGGATCACCGCTCATGGCTGTGTCACATTTCTTTCCCCCCTTGCTGTGTGAGCTTACAGTGGATTCAGGCGTGGCACGGTACCAGCGTGACATGGAAGCTACTGGGACCCTCCACAGGAGGTTGGTTTGGGAACAATTCTCTGATAGCACTGTTCAGCAGTGCAGCCCAAGCTGTGTTATGACCCTTTCTCCAAATGTAGATATAATGGCACATTAATGTTACATCTCATCAAACCTGCTGGGTGAGGGTTCAGTGAGGTTCCCCTCGCTTCCCTTCTGCACAGCAGCTCCTTTGTCACCGCCTCTTCTCCAGATTCTGTGATGGACCAGAGTCCCGCACTACAACAGGGCTGCCAAGATCATTTACAGGCCCTGCGGCCAACAAAAAGTGTCAGGCCTCCTTGGGTCATCTCTAAGTCCTGCTTTTCTCCACCCATTGTACCAGCTTGTCCTCTTGGATTTTAGAGATGCCAGGAAATGTTTAGGCAACACAAACATCCTTCAGCACCCTGCTTTCAAAAGATGGTCTTCTCCCAGCTTCGCCTGTGACTGCGCTGATGTTTCTGGATGGAAAGGAGAAAAGCAGAGAATAAACACAGGACCGTGGGGGAGAGAAGAGGGGGAGAGAGAAGCATGGTGGTCCAAGTCGGTCGTGCAGGGAGATGGCAGCCGGGTTGAGGTGCTCACGGGCGGGGCCAGCCCGATGGACCAGAGTGGTGCGCCTGGAGCGGGCGAGGAAGGGCTCTCCCAGCTCTCTTAGCTCCTTCCCTTCTCGCACTAGAAATCCAGGCTCAGCATAAGCAGTTTTGCTGGCACTGCAGCCCGTGGCAGCCTTTTCCTGCAGGGCGCAAGGTGCTGAAAGCGGAGGGTGCTCATCACTGCCCAAGCCTGGGCAGGAAAAATCCACCACTGCCTTTGCACCGGCTCCTTCCAGGCCCTGGGTGACTGGAAGCCCAGGCACGGGCACGATTTCTGCAGAGGATGCCGAGTTCAACCTCGGCAACCCCGCAACCCCCTTCATTTCAGCGCCTCCGAGGAGAAAAGGGGACGTGCCTGGGTTTCGCTGGATTTCGGCCTCCGCTTCCACCCCACGGCCGCACCGCAACCGCGGAACCCCCAGGCGGCCGCTC
>NW_010449166.1:0-1302 GCF_000710305.1 Buceros rhinoceros silvestris | reverse complement strand
AAAAAAAAAAAAGAGAGAGAAGGGAAAATAGAAATCTTTCTTACATAAACTTTAGTTACATCTTCTGATGAAATGGCAGGATGAAAAGAGTAATTAGGGTTCAAGGTCAAAATGAAATTCTGTTCACATCTCAGTCCTTCACACATCATTGTGTGAAATGAGAGCGCTGAATAGAAGAAGAATTAACTGATTTCTTTTAAGTTTAGTAATTGCAAATGCAAAACGAATATCATTTTGCAGACATGGTGCCAGAGGACAACGAAAGCTAACGAAATAATGGTAGCCCCGATAAATAATTTATGCACCATATCAAAAGCTGAATGAGATAAAGAAATGGAGAACCCATTTGAAAATTTGGAAATTGCTCAAAGCTCTTCCTCCAGTGACTCCCGAGAGGATTAGCTCAGACTGCTAATAAACTCTGTGACCGTGTATAATTCATAAACTTTCCCTCATATTTTGATTTTCAGTGCCTACAGTTTATAGTTAACAAAGGAACAAAGAGTGGAAAAATCCTGGTAGCAGCTGAGAGGAGAACATAAGCCAGCTGATTCCTCCACTTAGCCTGTTCATAAAGGGCATCTGTTTTCATCCCACACTGCACATATATCCACCATTAAACTTAGCACATCGAAAACAGAAAACAACCCCTTCTGCTCACATCCTCATGCCTGCTTTATATTCGTACTTTTATGACAGCTGTTACAAAGTGAGATTATAACACAACAAAAAACATTCGGCGATGATTTTTATTAGCAGTGTTCTGTTGCAGCTCTTGGTTAATGTTCAGACGGGATGTGTTATGGCTTCCTTCGGTGGTAGTGGAGCACCCGGAACACAGCAGCGCTGCCAGCTGAAGGCAGCGGGCTGTTGCTGAATGCATGGCAGAGCGAGAAACTTGCCCCTCGCACAGCCACCTCAGAAAGGTGATACTAAATTAAACGCATCTAAAAACTACGGTCGGATCAGATTTGCTTTGAATTTATTTAGATGGTCACAGTAACATGCCTGTGAAGCCACGTTCTGAAAAGACACGGTGGGCAAGAGGGTTATTTTTAACCCTTTGCATGTCAGCAGTTTGTTGCTTGATTTCAGGCACAGCACATTTCAGTGGCACAACCGGACTTCTGTAACCCAGTGTTGATCTGAGTAGCTTGATGATTTGCTCTTTAAGGATGCAAGATGAAATAATTTGAGGTGTTAAGATGTTTTCTCTCTAAGACGCTTTGGAGTTTTAATTTTTATTTTTGCAGTCTATCTAGAAACAGGGGATTATAGGCCTGTCAGTCTGACCTCTGTGCC
>NW_010449165.1:0-1317 GCF_000710305.1 Buceros rhinoceros silvestris | reverse complement strand
CGCAGCGTTTAAACTGTGTCCTGTGATTAGCTGCTGCCTGAAGGACCTGCTCTTATTCCACCTCACAGCTGAACCTTCTTCCACCTCCACATCAGTTAATGCATTTTTATTCTGAAGAAAGTTGGTCAGAGGCCTGGTCAGAGAACCAGAAGTTCCACTTCTGTGATGCTCTAACGGCCGGCGAAGGCAGCTGTCAGCTGCCTTAGGTGTTCCTGGCAGCTGTGGTTGGTGACACCTCTCAAGGCAAGAGAAAGATAGAGTACGTCTTTGAAAACGTGTGTTAAAGTTTGGTATTTGGTGTTCATAAGTAGGAGAGTTCTGTAGTTTCTCTTTGGCACGTGGCTCTGATCTGTAACATTTTTAACAGATACCTGGCTTAGTAACCCTGAAGAGGCTTTCCTGTGTCAGCTTTGCGGGTGTCGATAGCTTGGATGATGTGAAAAATCACACTTACAATGAATTGTTTGTGTCTGGTGGTTTTGTTGTGTCAGATGAATCTGTCCTTACTCCAGAGTCCATCACTACTGGTAAGTGTGATGCTTCTGAAGCTTTAAAACAAGATCAGGAAAAGCCCAACATTTTCTTATATGAGATGCCATGTGCACCACAGTTAGAATCAAGTCTTCCATCTTTATGTGATTTTTTTTTTGCGGGGGAGAGGGGGAGTGGGGAAAGGAGAAGGAGAACTTCAGCTAATTTAGTCTCTCTTACCTCAGTGGCCCTTTTGGAGAACATAGTTCTGGGGAACAAGTGAACTTGGACATCTTGACTTGCTAAGTTTGCGTTAAGAGTGTGTAATAATGTGTATGGAACCTTCTGTTCCTTACTACACAATCTGCAGATATGCTAGGAAAAAAATACCGGAGAACTGTGTGTTTTCACCTGTTCTTTATTTGCAATTGCCTAGTTAATGAAGGTGCCCGTTGTCTGACTGGGCAGACCACACATGGCTGAATGCGGCTTTTACGTAGGCAGGTACCACTGTCAGGTCTCTGACCTCCAAAAAAGCAGCTCAGTTTTGGAATATTGGTGGTGGTTTATCTGCTGGGAAGAAAACCTGAAGTATGAGGCTAACATTCAGAGCTGTGAAACTGTTCTTGGATGAAAATGGGAAGAAGCTTTACGTATATACTAAAGCAGTGTTTCCAGTTTGCATACCACAAAATTTAACTTCTATCCACTATCTCCAAAACAGATAAATTAAAACAGTTCTTAAAGTTTCTGGAGGATCTCAATACCCCCGATGGGAAATGGCAGTGGAAAGTCCACTGCAAAATACAAAAAAAACTTAAAGAGCTGGGGAGGTAAGTAGTGTTC
>NW_010449164.1:0-1326 GCF_000710305.1 Buceros rhinoceros silvestris | reverse complement strand
GAACCCGACACGCACCCGTGAACCGGCCCGCGGGGAGCACGGAGCACCTCATGCCTTTGTATCAGAAAGTCACGCCTAGGCAGTGCCTCTGTGGTTGAGGAAGATGTCGCTTGCGGTTTGCGTGGGACCCTTTCTCTCTCTTCCGACCCCAAGGGCCCCGAGTGTTTCAGTCAGCCCAGCCGGCCACTCAAACCTAAGTACTTGCTTAAGCGCTGCGCTGAACCGGGACCGCTTGCAGAGGAACGCCGCGGAGCCACCGCGGGAGCTCGAAGTGCCTAAAGGAGAGGAAAAGTGACCTGGGGCAAGGAGAGGAGTTAGGTGCCGTACCAGACAGAAATGTCCCCCGCCCCACACACACCTCCGCGGCTCCAGCCCGGCGAAATGGGTGGCAAGGCAGAGCCGTGGCCCTTGGGCGGCTCGGGCTGGCCGAGCACTCTGGATTCCCTTTGGGGAGGCACAGTAGCTCGTATAAAAAAGGACATTGTTGTCTTTGGAGAGCCCTGTGCGCACTTTCAAAAGCTGATCCTTGAGTTCCCAGCCCCCGCAATCCAGTTGATGAGGAAACGCGCTGCGGTCTTGGTGGCACCGTTTCCATTGGGATTGGCACCATTTGATTGACAAAGTCTCCCATTCTTCCACCTCTCGAGTGTTATCAAACGGATTGTGTGGGGTCAGAAGCTATTGAAGGGACGTCCGTGTAGCTGCATTCTGCAAACACGGGGTGAAGACCGTGCCTTTCTCATGAAAATGCTTCCACCGGGCAAAACGCATCATCTTCCCTGCTCTCCTCCTTAGCATTTCTTTTTAACTCGAGCGTTTTACTAAGCAGCACTAGCAGGTAAAAGAACACATCAATCACTAGAGGCAGCCGAGGCAGGACCCTGTCGGGGCGGCCACCGTCCCCGGGGGCTGCGGGGAGCCAGCTCTGGCAGGCGAAACTTGGGTGGAGGGTTCGAAAGAAAAGGGAGAGCGGACGGGACAGGGCAGCAGCAAAGATGTGTCCTCGCCACTTGTCCGCAGCTTGAATCGTCCCGGTATCTATCGGGGCTAAAAAGTGCTGTCGGGACCTTGCGGGACGTAGCTGTGCCTGTACGGGCGTCGGTGTATTTCTAAAAAAGCGGTCAGACCTACATAGAGAGCCTCAGCCCTCTCCCCAGCGAAGGGGGGTGAAGAGCTCTCGTATTAACTTCCCTTTCCAGGACCCCGCGCAGAGTCAAGGCTGGACTCGCTCGGGTTAATCTAATTGAGCGATGTTTCGGAGGCGATTTGACCTGAGCTCACTCGAGCGGGAGGATAAATAAGCCGGCTCAGCCGCAGCCGGCAGTG
>NW_010449163.1:0-1323 GCF_000710305.1 Buceros rhinoceros silvestris | reverse complement strand
CCCTCCCCAGCCAGCGCCATACAGTCCTCCTGCCAAAAATCCTCGGGGGACCAAACCGGCAGCACTTGGCACAAGGCAGGACAGAGTGATGCCATCGCTCTGGATAGCCTGAATGATCTGGAGAGCCAAGTTTTAGCCACGACCTCTCAGTCTGAGCCCAGCAGGTTCAGCCAGCTGCCGCTAAAGAGGAGAGAGGCACGGAGGAGCCTGGGCAGAACGTGGGGCTGGGGGATCGTTCTCTTAAATCGGCGTCTGCCTGGAGCTGCAGACAGCAAGTGCCACCCAGCCAGACGTGCAGCGTTCAAGGGATGCCGACACACCAACCCGAACGTGCTCAAACACAAGCTTGTGCTTAAAGCCCAGCAACTGGGGTCCCTTCTGCATTCCTCCCCAGCCCGTTCGGCGTTCACCCAGCAGCCACCCGAGTGTCACTTACTGGCCAGATGTGCCCAGAGTGGGTGTAGGTAACCAGAGGCATCCTGGCAGAGCAACACACAGCCAGGACAGAAGGGGATGGCTGGAATTCCTCGGGATGAGCCTTCAGTCACTTACAGATAAGGACTTCGCTCACACTAGGCTTTCACTTTGCGTTAGGAGATATCCCACGCTTGGCTGAGATGGCCTTTGCACTTTAGAGGTTGCTGGGAGAAGTGTAAAGTAACCACTTAGAGACAGACTTAAATATTTGTCTTTTAGTCCAAACTTGAACTAGCACCCTCAGGGAAGGACTCTCCTGCCACCAAAATGCAGACAGCCTTGGGCACCCCATAAAGGGGGACAAACACTGCCCTGCAAGGCCAGCCCAGGGGTAGGCTGAGGCTACAGAATGTGGGGAGGAGCAGGTGTCCCAACCACGAGGGCTGCAGCCCTCCCCAGTTGCTTTAATCCTCTTGCAAACTCCACTAGAAGCCCAGCACAGCGGTTGTAAGGATGCCCTTAAAGCTTCCTAATGCTTCAGAGATAAGACACAGTAACTATATTCAGGATTTCAGCCTCTCAGACTATTTACCTTGAGGTGTCAATTGTCTCTGACTGTTAAATGCTTCTAGGAAGCTTCTGGGAGTTGCGTGTTCTGGGAAAACATCTGCATCATAATTAGTGAGTGATAGACTAGTGGCACTTCATAGCAGGGTCTTCCTCCCAGTAAAACATGGTATTACTTGAAGGGAGGCTCAAGGAAGATAAATGGAAAACAAACATCAGTCTGGGCTCTGGGAGGCACAAGACACACTGCTGGGCAGCATCGATGGCCCCCGCTGTGAAGCAACGTGCGCTTGTGCCATGCTGTCTGATGTGCAGAAGCGGACAAACTGACCGCAAGCA
>NW_010449162.1:0-1321 GCF_000710305.1 Buceros rhinoceros silvestris | reverse complement strand
CTACAATATTGTTAATATTTATATGGGTATTGCAATTCAGAATTTTGACAGAGCTCCGAACAATTAAAATATGCAGTCTGCTTCTGGTTATGCAGAAGAGGAACTATTTATTGGATGATCTATTTTCTGATGACATTTAATTTCTATTTCTTAAATTACGTTATTCATGTTGAGTATATATCTTCTAAGTTGGTTAACTCTAACAGCTAATATAAAAGTTCAGAAGTATTTATTTTATGAAGCTATGGGAAGAAGATAGTATTTTTCTTCTTTGGACAGTTTCTATAGAAGACTTTCCAGGATTGTACTGTTCTTTCAGCATTGTTTTCTACAAATTGTATAGATTCATTACCCAGCATATATATTCAATGCAAGTAATGGGAAATGCTTTTTTTTCTTTTTTGTAAACTATGATAATGCCAATCTAATTAACCACTAGTGACTAATGTTTCTTGGTGTAGGATAGCTATCAGTTAAGGGCAAAAACAGCCGTTTTCCCGTCTCTAGAGTTTCCTCCTTTTCTTGGGAAGCAGCATGATCTTAGTAACAAACAGAACAAACATCCACTCTTCTAATATATGTCTTTGGGTGTACCGTTTTCAAGTTACGAGATCTAAACAAATTTAATAACTTGCTTAATACAATCTCTTATTATCCATCAGGTCAAGGACTGCTGCTTAGGATTGAGATCTCACTTTTATAGTTATGAAAGAGGCTGCTTTCAAGTGCAGTGTTCAGTATATCCTGAATAGAATAGTGATTTCCTTGGCAAGTGAAGGTATTGGACATGCTTGCTGCATGCCTTCATTCCATTGCATGTAATGCAAGACATTGTGACCATTGCTGTTTGTTAAAATATCTTTCAGCTATCAGTAGAAATTCACTGGAGACCTGTTGACATAGCTAACATATGAATATCTTTAATGTTTTCAAAAACTTTATGTGAAACAAAGTCCACAGTACCTTTTAAAGAGAGGTTAGAGTGGTTTTGATGATAGAGGTTACTTCTGGGTTTTTTAACAGTTAATATCATTTGATAGGACTCCTGTTTGAAAAGTTGGTTATAGAACTTATTCATCTATAGATACCTATTTAAAGTGTGCATAGGCATTTAATACATCTGTGCAAATGGTATTCCCCTCAGTAATTTGTTAGAGCCAAATACAGGATCTTTGTCAAGCCTCACACACTGGTTTGATGGAGTCCTGGAATGGCTGATGTTGGAGGCTTCTCTGGAAGTTAGCTATTCCAAGTCCCTGGATGAGAGTGGGATAAGTTGGAACAGGTTTTCCAGGACTGTGTCCAGTTGGATTTTGACTGT
>NW_010449161.1:0-1311 GCF_000710305.1 Buceros rhinoceros silvestris | reverse complement strand
AAAAAACTCCATCTGATCACATATTTGGCTATAATGTTCCAGTCTCAGTGGAGGGTTTATTGGGGGCTTTGAAGATAAAACAGAGAGAAAAAATTACTAAAAAATGGGTATTTTAAAAAAAAAAACCAAAAGAGGAACCAAAACCCAGTCCAACACCGGAAAAAACTGGACTTTTTCTGAGTTGCTGAGATAACAGCGTTTTCCATACAAATGGGACTAAATGGGACCCTGTTAAAAATTGGCTTGGGTGGTACCAGAGGCTCACAAAACCCCAGAAAACAAGACAATCCTGGTTATGATTAAATTAAACTGTCCTAAGAAAGCAGAAGGAAATTTAGGTAGTTTGGCTGTGAACCCAACTGACTGGTGATCCTTTTAAATGGTAAGTGCAGATGAATTGTCCTCCCACTCTTGCTTTTATAAAGTTCTGCAGTTCACACTGCAGGTGTTCTAAACAGATTATTATGAACAATAATGTGCCATTATCGTTCATTTTAGGATGCAGGAAAGGGCTGATTGTTGTCATTTTGCAAGTGAAAATCTAGTGCTGCTGTGGGGGAGGGTAGTACTTACTTCCCATCATACTGTTATTATTGCAACCACACTGTCTCAGAGAATGTAACGTAATACACAGGTACCACATGTCAAAGCCTGTTTTAACATGTCTGGCTAAAGAAAGACGTTTCTTCTCTTTTCCTGTAGAGAAGAGGAGCAGGACAGATTGTGTGGGAAAAAGTCTCTGTAAACAGCAGATTCTTTTTTCTATTCTCTGGGGCCAGGTCATCTCAGAACTGGCTGAACATGTTCTACACCGCCTCCTGCTCTGGGATACAAAAAAATAGCAAAAAAGACACCTGAACCTGCATAAGACCAGGTTTCTCCTGGCTCTGATATCTGCTCCAGGGGAGATCAGCTCTCCTGGCAGAAAGAAATCTGTTTTCACACCACAGAAATTACACCAAAGGCCCAGATGTGAGGCAGAGCAGATTTGCTTCAGAAATGCTGTTTACCTGGTATAAAAAAACTGGTCCTGGTCCTTGTTTATCTCCCAGTTGGGCTCTAAAGCCTCAGACAGAGAGGTCCCCCTGGAGTCACCTCACGGGTTATGTCAGGCTGCCAGTCAGAAGAGTCAGCACAGAGATCACTGCACCAGAGACGCCAACAGTAAAGTCCAAGTCACTTACCTTCTCCTTAGCACTTCTCCAAGTAACCTTTTCCAGTTCTGTTGGCTTTAGAGATAGTGGGATCTATAGAGACCCACCATGCAGGAGACATCCCAAACGATGTGACAGCTGAGAGGATGTAATCAAG
>NW_010449160.1:0-1319 GCF_000710305.1 Buceros rhinoceros silvestris | reverse complement strand
TTTTTTTTTCCTGGTTATATGCATTTAATATATTTTTCAGGGTGAGAAGGGGAGTGACATAGGGAAATTACTTTAATCCCCAGGAAATACTGTTTTATGTGGCTGTGTTTACCACCATCTAAAAGGCTGTGTTAGACAGGAGGGGAAATTCTCTAACTCTGGTTATTTAGTTGCTTTCACAATTCCTAAGTGTATATTGCTTCAGCAGATGGAAAAAAAAAAAATTAAAGTTTCATTCCAATTTGTAATGAAAGTTTACACTGGAGGGTGAGTCAGATTGTGTAGCATCTCTGTTCTAGTTGTGGCTTACACAGACATATGCACATGTGGCTTTCCTATTGTTCATTAAATTCCACTGAAAATATCAGTTATCTAAGCAGAGTGAAAGTCATGAAGTGTAAATAACTCTTTATTCCTAAAACAGCAATTCTCTGGTCATATGGCAGGGCTAACAAAGGCACTATTGCATTTCAATTATTTATGAAACTGAAACAAAAGTCTTCTTTTACTATTACCTGAAGTCTATAGAAATAAAATAGAAACTATTTCAATACAACATGCAATATTTAGAGAGGAAGAAAAATTAAATAAGAACTTTCGGAAACTTATCCAGACCAAAAAAAAAAATATTCAGGGTAATGACATAATCTTTGTTCTCTGAAAAACAAATTGGAGCTAGTTATTGTAGAGGACTAAATTTTCACATTGACCCCAGCTTAGAAATTATGTCAAATTAGTCATTAGTTTGGTGAATAATTAAGCAAAAGACCCTTGGCCAATGTATTTCAGGGCTCTTTTACAAAAAACACTTACAGGAACTCAGATTAAAATAATCCCACTAACTACAGTTCTGGTGCCACAATGACTGGAGCAGTTTACAAAGTTTGCAACTAGAAGTGTGGATAAGTGTAGTTGATCAAGATGACAGTGAAAAGAGATTTTAGCATATGTTCAGATAAGAACATGGCTGCAGTAGGTTACATCTCCCTTCTGGTCCACACACTTGGAAAGAAAGATGTAAAGAAGGATTAATTTTTGCACAGATATCACTCTGAGATAAAGCGGGATGCTGCTAAAGCACTCACCTGCACTCAGGACACGAGAACCACTCAGGGGTGCCCTGGATTACTTGTAACCATAGTTTACTATTTCCAGAATGAGTGAAACAACTATGATTTAATGTGGGAAATATCACAGAATCACAGAATTTCAGGTCACTGGAAGAGACCTTCAAGATCAAGTCCAAATGTTAACACAGCTCTGCCAGTTCACTGCTAAACCATGTTCCTCAGCAACACAACTATATGTCTTTTAAATAC
>NW_010449159.1:0-1322 GCF_000710305.1 Buceros rhinoceros silvestris | reverse complement strand
ATTCCTGCCTTCCAGGAGTGGCTGGAGGATTGACTGCACGGGGCAGGTTGGGCTTGTGTGGGGACATCACAGCAGCTCTTTTCACTGAAAGAAAAGTATCTTACGTTTCTTTGTCACAAAAATTCACTGCAGTAGCTGTAACTGGTGTAGTGCAGGTTTCCTCAGAGCACTGTTGAGGCTTTCAGGTGTGACAGGGTGTAGCTTCCCACTCTTGCAAGAGTTTGAATGGTGAAGCAAAAGAAGGGAGGCAGATGGCTGGGGGCTCTTTGATCCTCGGTGTGTTTCTGTAGCAAGAGGCCCTGAAGCACTGTGGGCTCTGACCTCTGTTGAAGCACTGTTGACCTCCCATGGTGCTGGTGAAGAGCAGCTCTGCAGGAGGATCGGGCTGTGGTCAACAGCCATTCCTCTTTTCCTTCCCTAAACCCTGACCCTGTCCTGAACAGGGGTGTAATCCTGGAGCGAAGTGCCGAGTCAGAGCCATAGAGCAGTGCTGTGTCTTCTCTCCCCACAGCGTGCTTCGGCCGAGCACTTGGCGTGGTTGAAAACGGTGAAGGAGAGCCACGGGTCTGTGGAGCTGTCGTCGCTGTCGCTGGCTGCTGCCATCAACAGCAGAGGAGTGTATGTTCTCAGAGCACCAGCTGATGGCCAGAAGGTGAGGCTGCTCGGCTCTCCTCCCCTCCTGCAGGCAGCAAAGCTGGCAGTCCGTCGTTGTCAGAAACGTGCTGTAGCTCTTCTCCCACTTTGCACAGTTCTTTTGTGGGGGCTACTGCCTCCTAAGCGCTGCCCTTGCTGGGCCTGGCACTGCCTCAGGAGCAGAACCTCAGTGCCTGTCAGTGCTGACAACTTACTCTCTGGCAGGTTTCTCTGGACAACGTCCTGCACTTCACCCTCCCAGGGAGCTCTGGGGATCTTGAGGCATCACGGAAATATTCTCTGGCAGAGCTCCGCGAACTGCAGAACAAACTGATGCTCATGTCGGCAAAGGGAGAGCAAGGCATGGAGGTGGAGAAGTTCTCTGAGGTCAGGTTTCAAACCCAGTGGGTTACTGAGGTTGAGGCTGGGGTTGGGTTTTGCCCTGAATACCGGGTTTTCAGGCTGTGGTTTACAGCAGTGATTGGTAGCAGGCAGGTGCATGTTCCTGTCTCTTTGGCTCCCTGTTCGGGTGGAACTAAGCTAGAGACTGGATGGTGGCCTGGTTCCCTCATCCTCTTGCTGCACTGGGGATGCTCCTGGCTGGGAGGGTTGCTGTGCTTTGTAGCAAGCTGGGAATTCCTTACTGGCTGCCTGGAGTGACTGCTGGTAAAAAGCCACAGAGGCTTCTG
>NW_010449158.1:0-1315 GCF_000710305.1 Buceros rhinoceros silvestris | reverse complement strand
GGATATTTTTCTACTTTCCCAACTCAACTGCCTCTCAAAGGAGAAAGCATAAAAAAAAGGCAGCTAGTATAAGGTAACAACTAGATTCTAATCTTGTTTCCTCATTCATTCTCATTACTTCTCTTGTATGCATTTATTTGTAATTCACATCAGTTTTGTTTAATTTCCGTTTGAAAGAAGACAGTCAACTTGCTCAAGTGTTCACCTCTCTACAGTTACTGCTGTGACTACAGTAAAGTGAAGTTACTTGTGACTCAGCTTTGAAGTCAGCTGTGACAAGTGAGTGACAGCATTCTAGTCAAAGGCACGGAGTTTAATGAAGGCTAACTTAGTGTGCTTCTCCAGGATACACTGAATTTTAGGCTGCCAGTTCTTGAGGATGAGGGTAGGTTTATTTGGAAGAAAAGACTGGATTACAGAAAACATCCAATAACAGCAATAGTTGACCAGAGGGTCCCATTTGTGCTGTTCTGTAACACAAAACTAAGGGTAGGCAAATAAAAAAGCAACTGATTTTAAACAAAAAAATGTCAATATTTTATATTTTGTGAAATATACTGCTGTACTATCATGGTTAATTGAGTAATAAACATCCTGGGAAGATTAGGTGCTTTCACAAAGAGTGTTTGCAGGAACCTTAGCCAGGATAATATTGTAAACAGTCAATCCTCACGCTCTGGGAATCAACATCCCGGGACAGAGTCCAAGAGAAATACAGCATACACATGTAAAATCCATGAGGAGATGCACGGAGCATGTAACAGTGTCCTCTGAAACCTCCTGCCCATTTCATGGTCTCAGCTACTGTCTGCTAAACCTGTCGATCAAACCCAGACTAAGCCCTGCAAGGCAGGTGCCTCCCCTTCTCCCAGGGAAGAGCTTCATCCTCTTTGCACTTTGCAAATCTGGAAATGGGATGGGTGCACTTTCTTCAGAGGGGCAGGGACATTACAGGGCCCCTAGCATTTGTGAGATCTGAAAAGCAATTCCACTGAATTACTGAAGAAGCTGTCGGGAGTTGTGGAAAGTTAAGTGACCTGCCCTAGGAAGGAAAAAGACAGTGTGGTGTGATGTGATGTAATGGCAAGAGAGGGGAGAAAAAAACCAAAACCAAAAGATACAAGCTGAGGAGAAAAGGTTAAGGCAGAGCCCTGGCAGTCTAACAACATTACTGCAAATTCTTTGGAGGGAGACAGCTGCCACTGAAAACACATAAATGCTCCACAGCAGAGCAGCTTCAGAAAGCACAGCAGAGGTCATTCAGAAGTGCTCCACATCTCAGAAAGTCTTTTTTAATTTAGAAGAAAAAAAAAAA
>NW_010449157.1:0-1311 GCF_000710305.1 Buceros rhinoceros silvestris | reverse complement strand
AGAGGAAGAAACATGGACAATGCTGTACTGAATTTATGACCTGGGACTGCTGAGCCCCGTCTTTGGTCTCCACTTCCCAAAAGTGAGAGCTTGGGGTAATAAAGACGAGAGCAAGACAAGTAAGGGGTGTTTGCAATGATCGCTCCCTGACAGCCCTTTCTAGGCTCCAGGTGAACTGTCTGAGCTGCCAGAGATGTTATTGTAGGTAACAACACTCAGTGGATTTTCCTCCCATGAATTTGTCTAGTTACTTCCTGAAGAAAAGTGCATTCACAATCAATGACGCAAGATGTTTCAGAGATTAATAAAAAAATGTTTTGCATCTGTCACCTCTTAAAATCATTTGATGTCTCCTAGTTCCTCCCCCGGAAGGGGCAGTGAACAATGGATCTCTACTCACTCTGTTCCAGGCATTCAGTGTTGTATAGACCCGTGCTCTATTCTTTTCTACTGCTCTTCCAGACTCAGTCATCACAGGCTGTGAGGGCTTCAAGTACATTCCACAACAGGTACATTTCAGTGCAATTTACAAAACGGGTGAAACCAGTTTTCTGCATTTAACACCATCAATGGTGGGTGCGTTTAGACTTCAGAAAGGTGATCTGCAGCATCACCCTCGTTCCAACTTCTACTAAAATACTCTATAAAAATACATTAAAAAAAATCAAAGGAGTTGATGCTTGCATTTGCTGGTTAATTAAGAAAAATGCAAACCGAATTGAAGCTTTGTTGGGCACCAACAATATATGTTGTTTTATCTGCCTTCCCCTTTACACTTACTGTTATCTGGATCGTCAGTGTGTAACGTAATGGCAAACTGACACTAAGAAATCAAAAAAACCCAACCAACTTATCAAACCCCCGGCCTCATCCTCAGGAGTCCCTGCCCCAAGGAGCTGGTTTTCAAGCTGACTTAAATGAAAACAAGAGGAAGCTTCCACAGACGGATGGAGTGAAGGAGATGCAAAGAGAGCTTGACTGCATGTTTTCGCTTGGATAACGAATCTCCGGTGTTACTGTTAATGTACTCTTTTATGATTTTTAGGTTAGCTGTCTAAGAAGACAAATGTGTTTTCATTCTAATCTGTCCAAAAAGAACAAAAAATAAGCTCAAAATTCCCACAAGAAGGGCTGCCTTTATGGCAAGTTTTTCATGAATACTTTGAGACTGGTGTAAAAACCTGAGCTGACCCTGCTCACAAGCTGTCTTGTAAAAGCACCCATGGATAGCGTTTGCTAAAAAACCCCATTAACTAGAGGAGGTTTGGCGTGGGGTATTGTTTGTGAGAGAAATTACATGGCTCAGAGAGG
>NW_010449156.1:0-1314 GCF_000710305.1 Buceros rhinoceros silvestris | reverse complement strand
ACAGCAATATTTAAACGAGGTCAGTTTCTGGCTAAAACTACTGTGTTGCTGTAGATTATTCCTATCCTTAGCCAGTATCATATCATGTAAATGCATTAGGACATTTTCCTGGACTACAATGACTTTATATATATTGGAACGACTACAGAATAAACAAATGGAAAGGCATTCCCTGTGGCTGACCTGTGATTTGGAGTTCTCAATTCCTCGAGCTTCATTTTCAATATATAAAAACAAGCCCAAGTATAAAAATTATACAACTGTCACTTCCACTAATGTTCATCTATGGCTACTTATCTGAAAGGAATAATGTGTAATGTGCCTTCACAAACACCCGTGGATCTATACATCCTCCATTCACATCTGTATTTCATAGCTATATTGTACAGAGCTCTGTCAGGTCTAATGCAATTTTCAGCTTACAGCCTTTGTCCCTTGCCTTCTTCCTTCTCTGCCTTCCCCCAAAAAAGGAAAATCTAAGATGGAAGTCAAGCCATGCTGACTCTTCAGTAGTCTCCTGCAGCTCACCTCTGCCTGGAGGATCCCTGGGCACAGGGACTAATTCTAATTACACCTGAGCACAACAACGTAAGAGAGACGGTGCTACCAAACCACCATGACATTTAATGCAACGGCCTACTTTGCCTCTTCTGGATTTCTCAAATGCTGAGATTAGGGTTGCTTCTGTGCTATGCAAAGTGGCAACCAGCAAGGAGATTGGAAAGATTAAGGAAGACCAGACTGAATTTTGACTACAAAGTGTGGGAAGACACTGGAGTCACATTGATAAAGAGCAGCAAGTCTACAAGACCCTTTGTGTCTTACTCTACTCCTGCAGCACATTTTCAGGGGTACACACCATCTTCAAAGGTGCATCCAGAGAGTGAGGCATAGAGCAGGTGGCCAATGTCAAGTGAGCAGACAGCAGCACCATGAAGGGCTGCACAGCTGCCTCCCTAGCACACAGCAGTGCGGGATGTGCACAGGGCCACTGTGGCGACTCCAGACGCCTAACAGGGAAATTGGCTTACTTGACAAACATGGCAATTTGGACAGGAGCATGTGGTGCTTCAGGTATTACCCACACAGGTGGTGCAACTCTCATTCCCCCTCCGGATTTCAAAAGTCTCCAAGAGGGTAATTTTCACCTTGGGAACCCCACAGAAATACTGGGCTATAGTGGCTGTAATGAAGCATTAGTTTAAGAGCACGAAATCAGAGATACTGTCAAGGGTGGATATGGTTGACAGTATGCTCTGATAGGTTGAAAAACCCAAACAGTCACAATAAGTAAATATCTCTGCGGGAAGGTTT
>NW_010449155.1:0-1321 GCF_000710305.1 Buceros rhinoceros silvestris | reverse complement strand
CTGCACGCCTGTCCCCACGCTGCCCTGGGGACCGGAATGCTGCCTCAGCTGGGGCGGGGGGCTGCCGTGCCTCCCACCCTGGCCTGCCCCATAGCCGGACCCTCACCGTGGCGGGGAAGAGGCGAGAGAAATACACCTCGCAGCCGTCCCGGGCCGCAGCGACAATCTGCCGCTTGACACTCTCGGTGGCCACGGGGCTGAAGGAGTCCAGCTTGTTTTCCGCTGTGGGGAGAAACACCCCGTGGTGAGTGTCCCCCCTCCCTGGGGGTGGATGTGGACGCAGGGTTCACAGCAAGAGCACTTGCTCATCCCCTTCCTAAGCCTGGCAGGACTGTGGTGGAGAGCCAGATGTGTCCCTCGAGGCTGAGACTTGACACAACTCGTGACTTTGTGGAGCACTAAATCACAGGGAGCTCGTGGCATTCGGAGGCAAAACCACCCTGGCTTTACGCAGAGCGGGTTGTGGCTGGGAGCTGCCCAGGAGAAGAGGGTGGGCACTGGAGCGGCTGAGTGTGAGACCCCCAGGTTTGGTCCCCTCCTCCAAGTGTGACCCCCCCCGCCTGGGGACAGCAGGACACAAGGGTGCGCGTTACCAAAGAGGGATCTCAAGCGGAGCCGCTCCTCCTGGCTGATGCGGATGCAGGTGTCGGACAGCGTGTCCTGGAAGATCTGAGGAAAAAGGGGTGAGGAGCAGCGGGGCAGCCGAGGTGGGGGGATACCCCAGCTCCCGGGGCAGCCCAGGGGAGGCCTGTGGGGCCAGCTCAGTGCTTCACCTGCCGGAAGATGAGGTCGAGCAGCAGCGGGTTGTTGATGCTGTCCTTGGGGTAGAAAACCTGCCAGGAGAGACACCAGCCCAGCAGGGCCTCGGGCTCGGCGAAAAGCCCCTCGATGACACCAGCCCATCCCCAGGTCCCCACCCCAGCACCTCTTTGCGGATGTAGATTTTCCAGGGCACGTTGTGGTAGGTGTAGAAGTCGTCGCTGCAGCTCCGGTGTAGCTGGGTCTGGACCTGCTGCCCCTCAGACGGGAGCTCCCGTGAAACGGAGACTGCGAAGGGATGGAAAGCCCTGCACAACCCCGGTGGGGGACCACCACCAGCCCCGCTCCACCTGGGGAAACTGAGGCACAGGGGCCGGCTGTGGGGCAGGGACGGTTTTGCCGGGCACAGCGGTTATCCCATGAGGATGCTGCAAAGCCAGGCACATCCGGCCACATCAGGCATCACCCGGTGCCACCAGGAAGGATGAGGTGCCCCACTCCACCCTGGCCCCCCCCAATGCCACGGCTCTGCCCTGCGATACCTGGGGACCGGGTGGCTGCT
>NW_010449154.1:0-1311 GCF_000710305.1 Buceros rhinoceros silvestris | reverse complement strand
TACATAAGTGAAATTACAGCAGTGTTTCAGAATCTGCTACTGATGTTTATGCATGCTTTATCCCCTCAGCTAAATACGAAGTGGTCGAGGTAATGAGACAAAAAATTTGGAGATTTAATCTAAAAAAAATGCACAATCATTTCCAGTAATAGCATCTCTACTCATTTGCGGTCAGTTTCTTCAAACTTCAGTCAGCTCATATAAGGTCATTTCAAAATTACAATGACACAGTGGTTCTCAAGACAGGGCAAATGTCAAGCATGTTTTGGAAAGGAAAATATAAATATCCCAGACTGGAGAAAAAAAATGAAGACGGCAAATGAACAGGTAGAAGAGAAAGTTGGTGATCGATTTTCATGACAGTACAAAGAAGAAAGAGTATGAAATAGTTCAGTGCAAGGGAAAAACTGCCCCAGATTGAAGCTTTCATAAATTTCCTCAAAAATGTTCAAGTCTAACCATTATTTATTAAACTGTGCCAAGTTTCAGTAGACATGGCTTAATGTGAAAAGTGACATTAACATCTTACAGTTACATAAAGAAGACAACAGGTTCTTCTTTTGAAAAATAACATGGCTCTCAAAATATGTATAATATATATCTTACAATATATACAACTTTTCTTTCTTAATGTGAAAAATGCCTTTTCAGAAAATTTTTCAACCAGTATTTATTAAGGGAATAGACCACAGATGGATGCCCAGGCTTGCCCTACCATAGAAAAAAATTATAAAAAATATTCATTTTTTGTTATCTATGTATTGGTATTCAGAAGCTTGTCTCAGCCTAAGCACATTAAACTTATTATCTATGTTTATTGACATAATAGTTGCAGATCAGGACACATGTTGAGAACCATTATATGTCTCATTAATAGGACTTGTTATTTGTGGATTGCCACAAGCGCTCATAAAGCAAAAGCTTCATAACTTGCTTTTCCATCATTTCAGCACTATGAAAAATGTCACATCTATAAACTGATATCTACTTCCCCAGAAGCATTTAGAACACTTTAACAGTACTAATAACATCTGATTTCCCCCCCTTTTTGGTAAACAACAGAATAAAGAAAAATATAACTGCTGTAAGAAAATCTCACCCTATTTCAAATTAAACTTTGAGCTCAGCTAAGCAAAGGCAGTTGTTTGGGTTTAGCTTTGATACAGTAAACAAGACGGAAGATTAGTAGTTACATACCTAAGAAAACTTTGTATTGTTCACATATTCCTATTCAGATTATTCCTATAAACTCTTACTGCTGCCAAGTTACTAATTTCTCATCTTGTCCTGGTTTGAGCTGAAACTTCCTTG
>NW_010449153.1:0-1289 GCF_000710305.1 Buceros rhinoceros silvestris | reverse complement strand
CCTCAGTATTTTATTAACAGACAAACGGAGCCTCAAAGCACTGGAATGGCACAATTAGAACCATCTGCTAGAAGTAAGTAATGTAAACATGCTAGTAAATACATAGCTGTGATGGTGCTGGGCTTTCCACCGGCTGCGAGCGGTGGTATGTGTAGGGGTGCTGTATGTGTTTTTTCTTCACTGATGAGAAATCAAATGATAACTGTTTCCATGTTGTTTTGTTTCGTTAGTGCAAGCAGCTCTAAGTGTAGACTTGTGTATTTCCTGAGTTACTGGAAAAGTCTTAATAGCTGCATCAAAAAATGATCACTGTGGCAGGGTGCTCTGAATATCCTTTTGGGGTTGGTTTAGCCCATGTTCCCAGCATAATTCACAATTGCATCTAAAACAAATCTACTTTAACATTCTACCATTGTGGGCCCTTGAGTGTTACCTGGGAAGTTCACATGCAGCTTACAGTTTGGATTGTGATTCCTTGTGATTCCTCGTCCCTCAAATCCCAGGACTCTAGTTCAGCGATTCTCTGAAGCAAGCTGGCCTGTCGGCAGTGCAGCTGTTGAGGATTGCTGTTCTCTGCGTATGTGCTCTACGGGTTCTCTAAATTTCTAGAAATTGTATTTCTGAGACTTTCAATTTCCTATCAAATTCATTTGAAACTGGTCAATGCATTCAAATGTTACAGGACTATAAAGCAGCTAGACAGTAAGATGACATAATCCTCATTTGCTTTGAAAGTCAGGCTAAAATGCCATGGTTCTATTTTTTAGGAAAATTTTGAAGAGGAAATTGATCTATTCGTACAAGAGGAACTGACTGTGAAGCAGTGATTTGCCAGGGGTGACACTGGTTTGCTGCTGCTCTGCTGTTGTCCCTTCTGATACTACTTGTGCCACCAGAATGTAAACCATAAATAAAGCTCATACCATCATTGTGAAGGTTGAAGCTGGCAGAGGGAGCAAGTGCACCAGATCCTCACTTCCTCAGAGTCGTCAAGGATTTTGAACTGCTCTGTTTGAGCAGAACCTGTTGGTTCTGGATCAGCACACACCTGGTGTTGATTAGAGGGTCACTCATACCACCCACCACCCTTGGTGTATCCAATTCTACAAGAAAGGTGCACCTGGGTGGTCAGTGATGGTGATGGCACCTCTGGAGAGGCAGGTTGTTCTTTCAGAAACCACTGAGAGAAATGTTAGGGCCCCAAGGATGATCAAGGGGCTGGAGTACCTCGCCTATGAGGACAAGCCAAGCTGGAGAGCAGAAGGCTCTGGGGAGACCTTAAAGCAGCC
>NW_010449152.1:0-1314 GCF_000710305.1 Buceros rhinoceros silvestris | reverse complement strand
TAATTATTCAAATTAAAAAATAAATTATTATAACGTTATTTGAGATAGTTCAATACGTCATGCAACAATTAGAAGGACAACATCTTCTTCAGTTCTATGGATTTTAAAAATAGTTCTTATATAATACTTTTCCATGTAGGTCTTCTTAAAATCTACAGGAACTTATCATGAAGAAATGCAAGGATACTTCCACTGAATACAAGGCAGTTTAAGAGAAAACTTCATCATGCAAAACTTGTCCTTTTTCCCAGTAATTTCCCCTAATTTTCTCTTCTGGGCACATACGTGAAGAACAGACATGCCATTCCGGCTTTATATGTAATCTAGAAAAAAATAAATTACAAATAATAGCACATGGTTCATTGACTAATGTAATTTGAATTTTTTTCCCACAATCAACCTTATGTGGATTTACTACAAATTTTCCACATTAATTGTATTAATTTCTCCTAAACATATCCCAGGCTAATTAAAAATACCCCATTAAAGAAGGAGAGATAAAATTTACTTTGCTTTTTTGCATGCAGACTTATGTGAATGTATATATTAAAAAGCTGTGAGGAGTTTTGTATAGATTTAAAACTAGGAATAATTATATCTTTGCAATTTAGCTAGAAAGTATCAGAGTGATAAGAGTCTGAAATGGTTAGTGCTGATGATAATGTTTGACATACCTTTATTTTTTTGATCAAAACCTGTTATCTTACATACAATACAAGGATAATGTGAGTTTATTTTATCTTGATAGTCAGCTTATAAAAGTGACTTAGTTTGACAAATAGAAAGCCAATATTCTAATTTAAAAAGAGCATTCACAAATGAAAGCACCCATTCAAAGAAGAATTTTTTGATCTATAGAAGTGATATTTACACATAACACAGCTGTTAGAGGTACCCGATTTGAATGTACCACATGACAAAAGTAATGAGTGCTTTGCACTTCAGACCATTTTCACCTAAAGATCTCAAAACATTTTAACAATGCCAATGCATTCTCTCCTAATATCTGAAGGTGAGGTATTTATGATTGCCATTTCATAAGCGGAGAAACTGAATCACTGATGTAATACCAAAGTTGTTAAATGGATTGTGAATTAAAAAATTAATTAAAGATACATCAGTAAATGGAAAATGATTTACTGAGAGTTGATTGTGGCAAATCGCTAAGTATACTTATTTGATAAGATAAATTACTCTAAACAGAAGAAATGCAGTCATTTAATCTGGACTTCAGCAAAGCATTTCGCGTAGTGTTGTGGGGAAGATTTTGAGGTCATGCAAGGAAGAGGAGTGTCCTGGGTTCAACATGGAGGA
>NW_010449151.1:0-1314 GCF_000710305.1 Buceros rhinoceros silvestris | reverse complement strand
GGCGGCACCTCCCAGCAGCTGGACTCTGGACAAAAGCTGCGTTGTCCGTTCCTGTGCCTGGTCGGTGAGCCGTGACCAGTCACCGGAGTGAGCTGCGCTTTCTGCCTTCCAGACAGCTCCTGCGACCCTGGCCTCCCCTGCTCAGGTCTCCGACATCAGCTGTCAGACTCCACTAGCTCCTTCTCTAAGCAAAGCCCCGGAGCTCGCTGAAGTTAATATTTCAGTTTTGATTTCCTGATTGCAAATGTATGTGTTGCAATGTTTCTGCTGACCCGCTTCTGACTTTGAAGGAGACCCAGAACACCGAAGTTACACCTAGATATACCCGCTCCCATTTGAGCTTAGCCTCTGGAACTGGCCTTTAGTTTAGCAGCCACAGCGCCGTGCTTTGGTGGGCACCAGAAGCACGACGAGGATCTCTAACGCTTTTACTTTCAGTTCTCATCAACCCCCACGCCGCCTTTCCTCGGCTTTCTGACAAAGCTGCCTTAAAGATACTGAAAAGCACATTCCTGCACTCACCTCTGTGAGCTCTCTCCTGCTGTCCTCTCAGGCACGTTGTTTCAGCACGGATCGGCAGAGACATGGAGACAGTCACTAGGGAAAAAATTTCTAAGGTTACTCAACAGTGTGTCGTCCGACTGAGAAAGCCCTGGCACAGACCGGGTTCTAACTGTCCCGCTAGCTTCTTGCTGTCCATGGTAGTTACAGCAGAGAGGTTGGACAGGGGGGCTTGAAAAATGAAGTAGGTTGGTAATTACTATTATTATCCGCGCCGCAATGGCAGTTGTATTTGTGCCCTTCCTTTAAATGTCCCCTGAGTTGTTTTTTGTTCCTGCTAGGGCTGGAGAGTTGCTTTTGAAATCTTGGATAAGCTGTAAAGTCTCTGCCTAAGCAGAATTCCTATCCATTTCAGCGCGGGTTTGCCAGAGTTTGGGCTTCAGGAGGTGTCCTACCTGGCAAGCAAAAAGCTTCTGATTGAGTGACAAACTTGGCTCTGGGCTAGTGAATCCATTCAGCTGTTGAATCACAGGAGAAAAAAGCTTGCACACGCCCTGCTGTGATGCGGAGCTGCAGCTGTGCCCCTGTCTTGGGTCACCCAGTGAAGCAGTTACGTAGGTGACACATTCAAGTGTGTGAGGTTTGCGTGAGGTTACTCTGTGAAGCTTGCTTTCGGTGGAAAAACAACTTCTGTTTCTATGTGCTCTAACACCTTTTTCCTGGTTTATTTTTCTGAACATTCCTGATGCTGAAGGGTACCCAGATGTCCCTTTCTGCGGGCTGCACCTTAACCAGTTCTATGCTAATTTTATG
>NW_010449150.1:0-1311 GCF_000710305.1 Buceros rhinoceros silvestris | reverse complement strand
CTTCCAGCGATCGAGTCCTGCCTGTCTTGGGATTTTGCCATCCGGAAGCTACCACGAGTAGCAATCAAACCTTCTCCTGGGAAGAGCACGTCTATTCTCCACCTGCAAAATGCCGAGGGCTCCTATCTCCCCGAGCAGAACGCAACGCTGCTGGAAGCAAAGTGTCCCATCCAGCGCCCCAGCAGCGTGTTGGGATGTGGAGTATCTTTGCTTGATCTCATCAACTTCCTTTGGCATAGCACCGCATTCACCCAAATCAAATGCTACAGAGTTCAACCGACAAAACTAAACCAATTTTATTTTATGATCCATGCTGTCAAGGAAACGTATTTCACTCTGCAATGAAAGCCCATGCCTTTCCCCGCCTCCGCCTCTTCCTTTAAGGTAACTATCCCTCAGAGACTGAAGACACACACTGCATAATATCGGCTGTGGAAACCTCAAACATGTTTTTCAGCTTCTTGTGCTCCACAGCACAACTGGGTTTGCTGGTTTTTTGCCTACTTTTCCATTCTGTGTAGTCTAATTTTTTTCCTCCAAAATATTTTAGGATTTTTACCAGGTACAATTGTATATAAGTGCAATGCCTCACAGCCACATGCTGTGCTCACTCTAGAGATGGTAATGGAAGAGCAGCTTCCGTTTGAAATAATGTGAGAATTAGTGGAGGAAAACTTATTTTTATACACAGCTCTTGCAGGGCTTATGGCTTGTCTAGAAGATAACTATTTAATTTAATAGTTCCTTTTGTGGGAAGCAAAATAATTACCTCAGAGACAATCTCTTAAGTTCTCAAAGTTCCTGGCTGAAAAAATTGTCTTCAATTCAATTCCAGGTGGGAATCACACTCACTCAGACACACAGAAACAACTAGCCCAGGTCCCTCTTTCTGTTTAGAAAAGATATTTACCTGGAAGCTCTAGAAGAAGGATGGCAGCTGAAAACAAGCAGATTTCCTACAGCAACTGTATCTTGGTCCGCACTGATATTCATGCACATATAAGATAATGAATCATTTCTGCTTCAACAGCAAAACTCTGAAGTATAGGAGCATGCAATAAACAGACTGGGTTTGAGCTCTGAGCAAAACCTTTTGGGTATGTTCATTCTTAGCATTCTTTTTATTTCCACGATGCTGGTACCTGGAGCCCCCAAAAACCTGCAGCCCCAGAGTCCCTGACACTAGGAACGCAAATGGCAAGAGACAGCCCTCCCCCTCCCTCCCTCCCTACAGGGCTCATGGTCTAGTTACAGAGCAGCAGGAGGTGAAAGGCAATCCCACTATCTCCCTTTCACAGACTGGACCTGAAG
>NW_010449149.1:0-1313 GCF_000710305.1 Buceros rhinoceros silvestris | reverse complement strand
CCCTTCCCACCCAAACCAGTCCGTGATTCTGAGAGCATCTGTAGGTTTTGGGTGCTCTCCCAGTTAGTTCTGTACTTGTCTTTGCTTCTCCCAACTCTCAGAAAATCCCCTCCCAGAAAAGCAGCATGAACCATCAGCTGACTGCTGAATAGTTCTGAAGAGTGACGGTAAATATGATCCAAGTTGAACCCAACAAACTTTCTTTTCACAAAAAGGCTCCCATAATACAAAGTGCGGATGCTACCAATGTCATGCATGTCATCATACCCTTTAAATGGCTTTCAACAGCCAAACAAAATTGCCAGACAACACCTGAAATTGCCACGTCCACCCCACAGGAAAAGATCCCCAGCCCTAAGGTGAAAATATTCACATGCAGTAGAGCAGGGTCACAAAAAAAGATACAGTCACATATCGGAGAATCATCTCTCATTTCGATGTCTCTGCAAAAGAGCTACTCGTAGCTCTGGCAAGCCAGGTACCAGCAATCACCCTACACAAGCAGTTCCAAACTAAATGGGCATTACATCACCTTCCTGACATGAAATTCCAGCCAAGGCGTGAGGCGGTGTGGCCTGACAATGAGGATCCACGCCCGCATGCCAGTTCTCCTGCCCATGGGATGCCCGACCACCCTCCTTCCCCCTCTCAGCCAACCAACTCTCAAACTAGCATTAAAACGCCTGAAAAAGCCTTCAAAATCTTCAGATATGACACAAGTTCCCCACAGGCCATGAGGACACTGACCTTGTCTCCTTTTACTTTCTCTTGACAATTCTTCAGAAGATCTGGGTAGAAAAACTCTGGACAACGTTTGTGATCTGGCTCGAAGAGAGTAAGTGTGATTCGAACAGTTGTGGCAGAGGGCTCAGAGTCCTGCGGCTGCTCTCCATCATCTTTTCGAGACCTCTTCAAGAAACTGCTGCTCAGTGGACCATGAAGTGTGGTGAACGAAACCCTGTGGGGCTCCGTCATGGCTATGGCCCAGTCTTACCAGTCCTCATGGCATAGTCCCCATTGCATCACAAAAGGTCTGCTCCAGCTGCACAGGTACAAATTCACCGTCCGGTTAAGGATAACTGAGGACACTGGCAGCAGAACGAGTCACTTGAGTCTTAAGTTTTGTTGGGAAAAGACAAAGGGCTGTTCCGCTAGTGCTTGCTGCAATCGTTAAGGAGAAAGAAAGAAGTCAGTGCTCGACCCAGAACTCCCTCCAGCGCTGGCAGCACCCCACGCTGTCACTTCTCTCCACCCCCAGGTCTCTGTCGTCATGATACTCCGCTCCCTGGCTAAAGGCAACACAGTTGCCCAGG
>NW_010449148.1:0-1310 GCF_000710305.1 Buceros rhinoceros silvestris | reverse complement strand
TAAGGTCTCCTCCTGGAAGAGACAATCCTAAAATGTTCTGAAAATGATAAATTCTCATGGAAACCAGAGAGGGAAGGTATGTTTGTAGTGCAGTTTTAGCCTGAAACACGTCCACATTTATCTCCAAAAATATTTTAGAGACAGAGTTGGTAGGCACAGGTCTGAATACAGAATGTGTCGATCAATCAATGGATGACAACTCTGCACAATTTATGTTGGTAAGGGTATTGTAGATAGCAATGGACTACCCATTAGATTGCTCCACAAGAGAGACAAACAATCGGTCTTTGCTTGTTACCCTTCTTCTCAGTCCAAACAAACACCTTCAAATTCGCTAGAGAGCAAAATATTTGCTTATAAAATTAAATGTACTGGATTCTGAATATGCTGAATGACCATCACTTTGTAGGCCTGTATAATGTATATTTATTCCAAATCAGTTTACTGTAAAACTTAACTCAAAATTGAATTTGTGGTATTAATAGTTATGCAATTTTAAACGACCTCTAGCATAAGCAGAAAAGTTATAGCTGTTAAAATATGTCACTCTCTAATGTCTTGCCAAAAAAGCTTTGAATTGCATAACAGAACTAAATGATATGCTCCATCTTGTAAATCTCAGCCCCATGAAAATAGCCGAACACTTCGGCAATCGTGTGAGCTGATGCTGTGATCCTGAGAGAGCCCAGTAAAGGAAAGCATATAGTATGTTTACCTTTGAAGTCTCAATTCTGCCCATTGTGAAATTTAAAGAATTTTTCTGCCATTATGATTGCAAGAAAATTAAAGTGAAGAACTTCTAAAGATTCTCCCCCAAAATCTGCCAAATGGCAAGTGTTTAATATTCACTTATTTTAGGAATCATCAGGATTCAACTCAGTGTCACATTTTATGGGAATCAGGTATTTAAACCAGAGATATATAATCTTACAGTGTTATTTAGACTATGTTCATGCTCTATCCTCTCTATTTTTTGCACAGAAATATACTGCATGATTAGATGGGTAGTATATTTCCAAGAGTTTGCTCAGCCAGACTTTGACCTTTGTGTCTAATTGCTATTAGTGGGTAATTCTTGACTCTGGAATAGTTATGACACTCTGCTCACTAAAAAGCAAAATGCAAAATATTATTACCTAAAGTAATTCCACAATACAAGTAATTTCAAACACATTTGTGATTCTGGTGTCAGTATCCTTCTTCAGAGAGAAGGTGTGCGAAGGGAAGATGGTTTGAACAAAGCCTCAAAGTGCCCCTGATTAGTGCAGAGCCGAATGGATAGAATTGTTCAGTTTCTAATCAGCTTCTTT
>NW_010449147.1:0-1299 GCF_000710305.1 Buceros rhinoceros silvestris | reverse complement strand
CAGTTAATGACAGAAAATAATATGCCTTATCTAAAGAGGAAGACTCCGAGTGAAGCTACTCGAAGTACCACGGAGAGTAGGTGATCAGCTTTAATCTTCTAAATGACCTCAGAAAACTTTGTACTGCTTTCAGTAAAGAACACAAGAAGCAAGGTCGAATAAAGAAGGCCATCTATATAACAAGAAGCGAATGACTAATTAAGATTGATGATACATAAATACACTTAGTAGAAATCTCAGTATTTTCCTTTCACTAGACCTGCTCACTAAAAGGTCAGGTTACACGTTTGCATCCGGAAAAGATCAGTCAGTCCGCAGTGGCACATGTAAAGAACAGTAAGAAGCGAATGTAAAATAGCTCAGCAGAAACGAACATTTTTTGCCAGTTCCCTACTATGAAAGCAGCTCAGCCAAGGTGCAAGGTGAAAACACCTAGGGTGTGTAGTTACTGGAGGTGAAAGGTACTTCAGAAGCCCCCAGGTACGTGAGTTCTGCACAAGCCGTGGTCACACAATCTATTCAGCCCAGGAACTAGAACCCGTTTGAACACCAGTCTGAGGCTGATGATAGTCTAAAAACTAGTAATGCAGATTATTAATAATACTTAATGTAGATTATTGCTGCATTTTAATGGAACCTTTTCTTAAAATTTACTGGACGTGTTCTACAACACCGATGTTTTATGTTGATTGTTCTCCTCACTTTTTCTCATCCTGTTCAGGTGACTGTATAATGGAAGCTGAAGGAGTTGTAAAGCACAATATAGTGGCAATTCCTGTTATTGCTTGTCCTGTGGCTCACACCTGTACAAATGGTAACTTTCTACCAGCTTTTGTGAAGTGTACGGAAGCTTTCCCTGAGAGCCAGCACAGCTCTACTGGCCGTTAACTTCACACTGAGTATTTGCTGAGTGTTAGCTTCAAAATAATAAGATTCTAGCCCTGTTTCCCTTTACTATTCCTTACTATTTTCGGTCTCGCTAATGGATGAGGAGCACGCCCTGGTAAGGATTCAAATCACGGTGTTAATGATCGGTGTCTCCACAGCTACAAACTGCCTGGATAAAGAATGCACTGATGCTTTGTGCCAACACAGAGGAGGATTTAAAGAACAGAAAGTATAGAAAAGCCACTGATGTGAGTAGTCATCTGCAGAGGTCCTCCTGCAGAGGAAAACCTCCAAATGAGCAAACGAGATGCCTTTTACTCTCTGAAGACATAGTGTGGACCTACAACACCGGTGTTTGCTGAACATGGACTGCAGGCTGCAGCTCTGCTCCGAGGGGATGCTGAGCACACT
>NW_010449146.1:0-1310 GCF_000710305.1 Buceros rhinoceros silvestris | reverse complement strand
GAATACAAAAAAGGAACGTTGTGGAGCGATTTTTTTTTTTTTTTTTTTAAACCACAGCACAATTTTAGCTACCCAACATCTGAAGCTACCAGAATCCCTAATTAAATAACCAATTAATAATGTAGAATAGAAAGAGCTATTTTTTTCAGACACAAAATCATAATTAATCAGAGTACAAAAAGCTGCCTGTCTTTATATCAGGAAAATATAGACTAGGTATTTAAATATTCTAGCACACCTGAACCTTGGCCATCCGTCATTGTTATGACTTAAAACATCTCAGACTAAATTAGGTTTTGTTTGTATAGAGCAGTGAAAGTCAGATGGCTTGAATGACAAAATTAGAACATGCTCAAATCACTGAAACAAAACTGCATAAAAGGAAGGATGTGCAGGAGGAGTATTGCTCGTGTTAAGCCGAAATCCTTCTTTGTGGGATTTTTTTTTTCTCCTCTCCTCAAATTATTGTTTGTAACAATGGGAAGCAGAGAATAGCTTCAGGAACTCTATCAGTGTTCTTTATATACGTACCTTTTGGCACATTTATATATTAAAAGAAATAATATTGTTGTGTATAGCTGAAGCATAACCTCTGTTACTTCTACTTAGTCAAGAAAATGCCATAATAATGGACATTTTTCAAGGAAGAATATCTTTGAAACACAAGACTATAGTAATTTTGTGTAGCACGCAGAGGTCAGGTTCACCAGGAACGTATTTACATCTTTTATACATTCAAAAGTTGAGGCTTTTTCCCGTCGGAAGTTTGGGGTGCATTTTGGTAAATGTAATCAGGCAGATTTTAATAGATATTCCAAGAGGTGTATTTTTGCATGCTTCATACCTTAACCCCGACTATTCTGCACGGGGAAGAAAAAGTTCCGCTGTCTTGTTTGTGTACGGATAGAGAGGCAGAGAGGGGTGGCTTTCTGGTCCCCAGGCTCGGGCAGCTGCGCTGCTGGGGAGCAGGACGGCTCCCAGCCACACCGGGACCTCGTGCACGAAAGCCTCTGCTGTAGAAACAGACCCCTCAACATGTCAACTGCCAAGCCGGGGCCAAATTCTGCAGCTCTTAATCGAGCAAAGCCTCCCGGTGACCTCAAGGGGAGATCTGCTCGGTGAAGGGCTGCAGTGTTTGGCCCCTCGTAATTGTTTCCAAGGCATAATTGATGAGAGGCTATTACTGGCTTCCAAGTTTGATAAGTGTTTAACTTCATGGTTCTTGAGTCTGTCTTGTTTTAAGTGTGTTACAGGCCTTTTAACAATTTTTTTTAGGGGGGAAATAGTTTTATAAATATGCGATGGAAATG
>NW_010449145.1:0-1311 GCF_000710305.1 Buceros rhinoceros silvestris | reverse complement strand
GGGCACCCATGGACCCCCCCCCATGGCACCCACCAACCCACTGACGCACCCCTGGCACCCGTCACCCTCCTCCCCGTGGCACCCATAACCCCCCCCAGCACCCACTGACCCCCCCCCGCGGTCACACGTGGCATGGCGTGTCCACGTGTCCCCTCCTGCCGCGGGCACAGGCGTGTCCTTAGCATGTCTGGGGCTTTACTGCGTGTTCTTAGCGTGTTCTGAGCGGGTTGGGGGTTTAGCATGGCAGGGGCGTGTTGAAGCATGTCAAAGCATGTTTTAAGCATGTTTAGTCTCACCAGGGTGTGTTCTAAACACGTTGGGGCACGTCAAACCGTGGCCGAAACATGTTTAGGCGTGTAGAGGCGTGTTGTAATTATGTTGATACGCATTGGTGTGTTTTAAGCATGTTCGATCTTACTGAGGCATGTTTTAAACGTGTCTAAGCATGTCACGGTGCGTTTTAAATATGTTCAGGCATACCAAGGCATGTCTTAAACGTGTTCTGGCACACTGATTGTTCTAGACATGTTTTTGTGTGTCGTTACATGTTCTAAGTACGTTGAGGTCTGAAAAGGCGTGCTCTAAGTACGTTCATACGTGTTAGAGCGTGTTTAGCCACGCTGAGGCGTGTTCAGGCACGTTCTAAGTGTGGTTACACACATCAAGGCGTGTCTTAAGCATGCTTTGACATGGCAAGGCATGTTTTAAGCATGTTCTGCCACGCTGAGGTGTCTTTTAAGCGTGTTTACACATGTCAAAGCATGTTTGAAGCATGTTTTAACATATAGAAACATGTTCTAACCATGTTTGCGTGTCAAGGTATGTTTTTACGTGTCATGGTCCACATTGGGACACGTTTGTCGTCCACCAGAACACATTTTCAGTCCATGTTGGGGCATGTCTTTGCATGTCAGGGCATGGTTTTACCATGTTGGGGCCTGGATTTGTGTGTCAAAGATGTTTTTAGCATGTTTGGGTGTGGTTTTAGCATGTCAAGGCATGTTTTTGGTATGTGGGGCATGTTTTTAGTATGTGGGGAAGGGTTTTAGCATGCCAGGGCGTGTTTTTAGCAGTTTTTTGCATGTTGCGGGTGGTTTTGGGCGCCGGGGTGTGTTCCTGTGGCACTGAGGCGTGTTCTTGGCATGTTTTTGGCGTGTCCCTGGTGCAGCCGTGGCTCAGCGACCCCGAGGACGCCCCGTTCCTGGACCCCGCCCTGCGCAAACGCGCCGTCAAGGTCAAACACGTCAAGCGGCGGGAGAAGAAGTCGGACAAAAAGGTGGGGCCGGACTGGGAGGCACTGGGAGCTGCTGG
>NW_010449144.1:0-1242 GCF_000710305.1 Buceros rhinoceros silvestris | reverse complement strand
ACGCTCTGGTGATACTCCACACCAAGTCATTTTATCCTACAGTAGTCACTGATGCTTAAGAAACTAAAATAAACCTCTGTCCAACAACAATAACGGAGAAAGTCAAGAAACATGGTACAGACTAATTAAAAAATAGAAGAATAAAAATCTAAAGAATAAGGGAACAGACTAGTAAAAAGGGGTGAAGAAAAATGTAAAACCAAACGCTGTGTTTGCCAATTTCTGCGTTACCAGATGCACTGAATTCCCTACAGCTATTTAAAAATCAATTGGTTCCAGAACAAATAACCACCAAAAGCACGGCTAGTTTAACTTGGACAGAGAAATCACAGACTGCAGTGAAACGCTATGTGCCTTTTTAGAAGAGCCAAGCATTTCTTCTGCCCTTACCTAGCAAGTGAGGAGGAGCCAGAGTTCTGCTTCCCTTACACTCGTACAGCTCTCGCTCGGTGAAGAACGTACAGCACGTTTCAGCACAGTGCTCACCCCAGCTGCGGGAGCAGACGGCCACCGTGGAGAGGTAAGACCCGAACAGATCTACACTGCGTCTTTGGAAAAATCGTAACTGAGCCAAAAAACCAAATCTATTAACACGTGGTGCGCTTCCTACCAAGCCAGCCTTACTGACAGGGCAGCACGCAGCGTTTCAACGATCCCAGGCCCGAACTGGTGCTATTAATGCAGAAACCAGGAAATAAATACCCTCTTCAGGGCTTTAACTCCAGCCGGTCTGTTCTCCAGCGCCATATGCAGTCTCCCTAACTTCAGCCACATGGAGGCAACGTTCAGCGAGTAGGAGGGATAATGTTTGCTGCAGAGAGAAAGAAATTCAGCTTTATCAAACCTGGCAGTTTCATAGCGCTTTCCCAGCCCCCGTCTCCCTCTCAGGGGGCAAAAAGCTGCCTCTCGTTGCCCCTGCCCAGTCACCGCTCATCGCCTCTGCCACGACTGCCAAGAGTCAGTGCCAATTGTGTCTGGGATGGGGACGCCTGTCAGCTGGGAATTGAACTGAAACTACCATATGCCTCCGAACAGCTGTCAGATGGCAGTGACTTTCTGCCACTAGTTTTAATCTGGCCAGCTACAGAAAGAGACTGCATTGTTCGGAGGTTTTGGAGCCGCCCTACACCCGCAGAAGTTCCTGTGCCTGTTCCACAATAGCTGGTCTTTAATGGAAAGCGAGGGGCCCTCCGCAGCGCGTACAGCACACATGCCATTCTGTGCTAGCGCAGGCCGGTTCAG
>NW_010449143.1:0-1308 GCF_000710305.1 Buceros rhinoceros silvestris | reverse complement strand
GTCAAGACCTTGGGTTGCTTCTGTCCGGGAGGAAGGCATGCTGGTTGCTGTGTCTAGAAGTAAAGAGCTTTTCCCAGTCTCTTCTGTTTGTGGTGCTGTTATAGATGCAACAGACTGATCTTCTGCTACTGAAGTTGCAAAAGATGAAAGCTTATCACATTCTGTAATGGAGGTAGCAGAGGATATATGTTCCTCCTCAGCTAGAGGTGCTGCCACGATGTTTGTAGGATATGCCAGGATTTCAGACTCCTGGCCAGCATAGCCCTTGGCTGAAAGGTCAGCAGTAGGCACGGCCTGTATTCCATGTATTGCTTCAAAAGAGCCCGGGTGGTCAGGAACAGAAATGTCATAGGCATTGACATCATACTTCAGGTGTGGGATCCTCTCTTCCTGTTCATCATGTATCTCTTCATCAGAAATGGTCTGCTCTGTTTCTGAGTACCCTGGGATAGTTTCGTCTTGGATATAGGAAACATGCTCTGCTGTTGCCCCGGGTGGGACTGGCAGGCTGCTCAGATAGGACTCCTCCTTTGTTACGTCCTTTCCAAGTAACTTGTTTTTCTCACTCATGTCACTAAATTCTTTTCCCTTTTCTGTGGTGGTGAATATCTTGTCCTCCCTCTCATCCCGATTCAGCTCATAGAAGTCTCTATTCTTTTCCACCTTCTCCTCTGCCTTCATGTGCTGCTCTTCCTTTCCTTCCAGTTCTGCCTTTTCTATCACATCTTCTCTCTTTTCCTTCTCACCCTCCTCCTGTGCCTCTGATTCCTCAATATACTTTTCACAACTCTTTGTTTCTGCTTCCCTCTGTTTTCTGTCCAAAGAGATTTTCTCCTCTTCTTCCTTTTCTTCATCTCTGACGGCTGATGACTGAACACGTTTTGCTAAGAGGTCTGTCTGTGATGGTACCTGTTCTTTGTCTGGAAGCAGCTGAACTTCCTTGTCCTGCTCGGCTTTTCCCTCACAGTATCTCACGTCACGATTTTCATCTATTGTTCTTCTTTCGTCCTCTGTTCTTTCAGCAAGACCTGCTCTCAGTTCTACCTGATGGGCTGCCTTTTCCTCTGCTGGTGATTCTTTTTCCCTGTCAGTAGGAGTTACTTCCTGACCAGGAATGTCTGTTTTCAAAACCAGATCCTCTTCAAGGCAGCCCTGAGCAATCACGTCAGCAGAATCCTTTCTCTCTGTTTCAGGTACTCTCATAATCTTATCACCAGTAGCCTCAACATCAGACATTTCTTGAGTCGCCTGCAAGGCCCCTTTCTCCTCCTGCCTCAGTTCCTCAAAGTCCTTTGTAAGATCTTCTGG
>NW_010449142.1:0-1306 GCF_000710305.1 Buceros rhinoceros silvestris | reverse complement strand
GGTATATCGGTCCCTCGACCCTTAACAGAAACACAGCCATATTTACAAATCTGGAAAAAAGAACACAGAAAAGAGACAAAGAACAAGCCAAAACCCCACTTTTGCATCATAATATGTGTAACATCGCAGTATTTGTAGCAATGTGTTGCACTGTTGAAAAAAATAATTTTCAGTGTAAGCATATAGAAGTGTAATACTCCTCAAACAAAGAAAAAATTAAACTCAAGACAAACAAAATGTTGAACAATTCCAAGGACAACATAAATGGTGCTTGTTAAAGAAAGTGAACTCAGTGAACCTCGGCACCTCGGGAGATCTAAAGGAGCTGTGATTCCCTCTTCAAGATTCAGTCAGTAAAAAGACTAAGCATATTTCCCCAACATACATGGGAGTAGAAAGGATTCAGCACAAGCAGATAAGCATAGGCAGAAGAACAATGCCTTTAGGTGCACCAGGTACACGCAAACAGTACTGATATGAATGTCACAAATGTTCTGATCTTCTCCAGGTTGGCTCAGACCTGGACCCTCCAATATCCAGCTCCAAGACCAGTCATGCAGACTCCTTGTCAGCTAGTGTGACTCGAATTTGCTAGCAGCTTACAGACACACAAAATAGGATGAACACTCACACATTTCTCTCTAGGGGTAGAAACAGGAATTTTCCAAGAAGCGAGAATGGACTGTGCCATAATAATGGATGAGACTCAGACAAGTGTACTGACCTGCAGTTTGTTTACATAAGACTGCCCTGTATAATTACTCCCCAAGTTCCACTAGCCCCCGCCCCGCCCCTTTCTGACATTTTATCCTTCTCCTAAGCAGTCTATAATAAGTTTTACACATTCCCATAATCCCCTCAAGGATCCCATAAGAAGTTTTGACCACTGACAATGATCCCTCTTAAATATCCTGTAGTTAGTTTGCTCTTCAATCAGATCCAGGATACTCTCATTTCCCTTCTGACCTATTACGAAGTTGTGATTCTGTCCAAGGTCACACTTGTCTGCTGCCTTGAAGGGCCAAACCAGCAGCTCTGGTCTTTGGTATGGACTTCATTATGTACTGCTGCGTAAAGGTTTCTGTATCTGTGTCTCCAGTTTTTTGCTTTTCCTTTTTCTTGTAATGGCCTTTTAACCAGATGTTCTTACAAAACAGATGTCTTACATTGCAGCTATCCTTGTAGAATTGTGCCTAACATTGTGCCTCTCTTTTTCCCTGTCCTTCTCAGTTTCAATATGAGTAGATTTAGGCATTTGGGAGAAAATGGAAATTGAGCAGAAGACAAGAAGGGGAGGGTGTCGCGG
>NW_010449141.1:0-1308 GCF_000710305.1 Buceros rhinoceros silvestris | reverse complement strand
GTTTCCGCGCTCCCCTGGAACCCGCGGTGGGATGTCAACAGGTTCCCATTCGTCCCCCCCTCCCCCAGTGACACCCAGCTAACGCATCTGGCTTCTTCCCGGTGTCCCTAAAGCATCCCTGGTGTGACATAGACAGCTCCGGGTGCCGGCAGTTACCAGCTCCTCCACACCCCGTTCTTCATCTCTAACCGGTTCCCAGGAAGACGAGATGCACCCAGCGCCACAGAGCATCAGAGCAAAGGTAGGAGCTGAGAAACCAGAGCAAAAGGTAACGGCCATCCTGACGGTAACTCATTCACCCCTTCTGCCATGTCCAGGATCCAGCAAAGACACTGGCAAGGCCAAGAGAGAAGGGACGCTGCCGAGGATCGCCGGTGTCACAAGGATGGTGAAGCCACAGAAGTGGGACTTCCCTCTTCTATTTGCAGCAACAGGAAAGCAAAAGAAGAAACTGATGGCAGCGTTCGGGAGAGGGGACACAAGGACAGCGGGACACAAGACCCGCACCACATCCTCCGCGAGCAGCTGCCACCAGAAGAAAGCAGAACGCGGAGCCTGGAGGGGCAGGACCAAACCTCTGCCAGCTCCTATGCTCCACTTGCACCAGTTCAGGAGGCATCTGGTCCAGCCCAGCACCTTCTGTGATCAATAGCACCCTCTCAGATTAATAGTCAGCTCAATAAAACCTTCCCGCCTGTTCGAAAAGCCAGCTCACGCTTTCTGAACCCCGGTTTTTACGCAGCAACTGATCAATAACTGGGTGAAGCAGCGGATCCAGCTCATCAACGTACGTCATGAGCACCAAGAGCCCGAGCGTCTGTCAGGAGGCGGCAGCGATAGTCACCAGATGGGAGAGTGAGTAAACCTACACCAGGCGCTGGCAGTTTTATAAATAAATCTCTTGTCGAGCTGCTGGTGCCTCTCGCCGCGGGTCCCCAGTTATCCCACCAAATTGGGGAGGCCTGTGCCTGCTCCCAGCACGTCATTTACAGCAAGACAATTTCGACTGGGAAAGTGGGTTAATTCTGGGACTTGCAGCATCTCCTAGAACCTGATCCTGGGTCCTTCTCTCCAGTTAACGAGGTGCTTGTCGGGGAGTCAGCGTGGGACCCGGTGAGAGCCGATCACAGCCACTTCACAGCCAGCAGCTCCGCGGGTTTCCCAGCCTTTGCCTCCCCTCGCTTGGGCTTGGCTCGGCTCGGCACGTCTGGGGAAACGAGCCTTTCAGCCCGAGTTTTTATTTACGGTGAACCCTGGTCAAAAGGAAATGACTGACCCCCTTCGCTACACTGTTCCCTTCAGTTTCCT
>NW_010449140.1:0-1305 GCF_000710305.1 Buceros rhinoceros silvestris | reverse complement strand
GTGTTTTACCTCGGCCAAACCGGTGACAATTACACAACCCAGAAACTGTGGAGGACAAACATTTAACCATTGTATCATACCATAAATACTACAATAAAAGGCAATAAGGCGGAAAGATGACAAACACTACAACAGCAAACCCAGTATACTTTCATTATACAGGTTGCAAATTTCCAGAATGTTTTATAGACCGTAAGAAACTATATTGGCTTCCTTTAACAGCCAGTAAGTCAAATTATCTTCGTTTTACGTCTTTTCTCACATATTTATAAATTCTGAATTTGCTTAGGTATTTGCTGTTGTTCAGTCAATCTTAAAAGAAATGGGGAGCTGCCAAGATTTCATTTTTAAAAGCCAGAACGTACATAAGACAATGAAATAATAACCTGGTCACACAGTTTTATATCAATATTTTATCTGGCAAATACATCAATACCAGAATAAATCACACTTTTAATGAGGTAAAATATTCCCTTCACACCAGGACGTTAAAAATGAGTACAGGAAAAAGCATTGCAAAATGGTACAACAACTTGCACGGTGTTTCCCCAAATTAGCTACTCACAAGTGCCTTACAAATAAACAATTCATCAGAAGGACTTCACATAGCATGCAGAGGTGTATACAGGGCATTACTAATTTTCCTAGGGTGTTAACAGCTAAGTGAAACATTTTCTGACTGCAAATTAACTAAAGAGACCATGAGAAGCATAGGTCCTCTCAGCCACATCAAGACCCATGAAAACTGAGACACTTGGGCTGCTGCTCTCCCCTCTCATGCCCCTCGCTCCAGTGTCAACACTTCACAGTCACTGTGATTTCCGCTGTTTTCTTCGTCCCAAAGGCATTTGTGAGTGGTGCACTGCTGGTCAACACACCTCCAACTCACCAGCCAGGTCTAGTTATGTTCCAGCCCAAGTGGAGTCAATGAAATAGTGCAGCAGCCGGAGCTCCTCCCATAATATATCATGTAGGGCAGGGGAGTGCCTCTGCCATGTGAGTTAATGAGCAGCTACCCATTTACCCCTCGACTGGCATCTGTCCCCCACCTGCGGCTTGACAGAAGAATCCCTCCCACAGCCTTTGCTTTCAGCCCTGCATACACTGTGCAGAGCACGGCAATCTGTAACCACACCACATGCCACGTGCAGTGCTCCTGAGCACCTGTGCACATTTCCCCACCACACTGTCACCACTGCCAGTAACACTGGTCTGCTTCTGGCAGGGTGTATTAGTCCGTATGGGACTATTCATGAATGAAGAGTTCTTTAGGGGCCTGTCGCGGTTTGAAAAGGGGGGCTGTTC
>NW_010449139.1:0-1307 GCF_000710305.1 Buceros rhinoceros silvestris | reverse complement strand
CAGCACCCACCCCAACAGCAGCCTGGTGCTGTTTGGAAAGAGAGCACCGGGCTGAAACCCCATCTTGTGCCACCCCATCTTTCCTTCCAGCTGGACTTGTCACCAAGCGCAGGGACATTTCCTCTCTCCCTATCGTTTCTAGCATTTGCTCCCCCTCCCCGAGTTTTAAACAAAGGTTGTACTTTCTCTGAAGCATATAATCCCAATGGTTAAAGAGGGAGATTTAGTTCAATTATGATTTCCTGTTTTCACTTGACCAGTGCTTTTGGAAAACGTCCCCGTAAGCAGAGCAGCTCCTTCCCATCTCTGCCCTAGCTCCTCATCGACAGCCTAGTTCTGCAGGGATCAAGGTTGCTCAGATTCCGAAGGCTTCAGCCATGGTAGAAGAGATATCAAGGATCCTCACGCCTGCTTCTCAGGGTGGAAGAAAGGGGGGAAACTCATCTTTTTCTGACTTAAGGATGGAAAAGCTTTTAAACTAACAGCTGGAGCATGTAAAGGCCCCATGTAAAGGGGAAACTGAGGCCCAGGGAGCTGACAGACCTGCTGACCATCCGAGCAAGGGCAGATGATGAAGCGGGGAGGGTGGCTGGGCTGGCCCGTGCTGGTGGCGCTGGCGGCTGCTGCTCTGCCCTCCCATGCTGCCTCCCTTTATATTCCCCATAAAAAGTCGCCGCGGCTTATCATTATGTAAGACAATATTCTAATAATACAAGACAAAACCAATTGACTAAAAAACAATGCCAAATGAGGCTTGTGGCTAACACTCCCTGAAGAAATTGTCTCTTTTCTAGAACCGAAAATAAACCCCAAGCAAATTAGAAACAATTGAAAAATGAAATCACATCTGCAAACCATCAGGGCACTTCTCCTGAGCCCCAAAGGACGCCTGTGCCCCCAGTGCTGCTCCTGCTGCCCGGTACCAGGGCTGGGTGTCACAAGGACCGGCTGCCCATGCGACCACTGGAGGGGTTTTGTGGTGGTGTCAGGGCATGGCCTCGGTGTGTGCTTCATTCGACAGAAGGGCCATGACACGCTAGAACAAACCAGAGATGAGTTGAGGGAATTACGATCTTTGTACGCCTAATCTCCCGGAGCTGGAGGGGAAGTGGGGACAGAAAGAGTACAAGAGGGAGGGAGCACCAGCTGAAAAACTGCTGTTCCCTTCCTGGGAGCCCTCCGGGGCTGGGCAGAGGCGCTGGCATGTAGAAACTGCAAAACTTGCCCGAGCGCTTGGCCATGGGCTGCTTGCTTCCCCGTAGCCAGAGGCTGCTTTCTGCCTGACTCAGCAGGGCTTCAGCCACATC
>NW_010449138.1:0-1301 GCF_000710305.1 Buceros rhinoceros silvestris | reverse complement strand
ATGACTACCACAGACTTAAAGTAATTTAAAAACCAAAAGAAAATAAGTATTTTTCCCAATTTTTTAAATATTCCTAGGACAGTCAGTCAATGGATGGGAAGAAAAACTTGGGATTTCTCTTTTATGGATCAAGACCAACACAATTCAAGTTGTGCTGTGTAACAAATATATTTTAATATGTGCGCTAAATGCATTCACATCCATTAGAAAACACGTAATTTTGTTCAATTAATATTTCTCTTGATGTGAATGAACAATTGCTCATTCTTTGCCCAGTCATGTCTTTCCATGACAAACTGGCAACCTATTTCAGCAAAAACGCTGTGCTTTCTCTATTCCGTAGCTGCCTCCCTGAAAAGAGACAGCTGCTCCACATCCCAGCCGCACAGAAGCAGGTTTAGTTCCTGCTTCCTCAGGTGCAAAAGCTCCATCTTATTGCCCAAATGCGTCCTTCAAGCACATACACAAAGTGCTTTTGCTAAGAAGCAGTAAGAGCCCAGACAGTAACTGCTGGGAAAGGCACGGCTGAACCAACTGCTTCATGAAAGAAAAATGCCCTTTCTAGCACTGCAGCAGCTTCACTGCACTATGAACTAGACTCGGCTTTAGCAACCATTACAAACTGCTTTCGCACAATGTGGAAGATGTGACAAGACATCACAAAAATCTCTATCGCAACCTCCATGTGGAAGGCCCTGCCATCTCGCTCTCTTCTCCTTTTCCTCCTTCATGGAATTCAGCATAGTCTGAGCAACACATGGAGACTTTCTGTGGTTTAAATTTTCCAGACCCTAAAATGTTTCTTTTTTCCACTTTTCTCTTTAATCACAATAAACATACTGGGTGGTTGTTCTTTAAAATGGCATTAATCTATTCTTTTTTTATATTTATAAAGAACTTCATCTGCCCTTTTTTTCCATTGGTTAAAGGAAAACACTTGCTCCTACTACAGCTTAGAGTTGAAGTACTTCTGCCTGTTACGGCCTGTGAGTTTCTGTCCTTGCCTGTTTGTTCAGTGGCCATCCCTGAGTGCTGGGCAGCTTCCAGCATGAAAATTTGGACTTTAAAGCCTGATCTTTAAGTATTCTGAACATTTCCACTGATTTCAATGGCATTAGGAGCAGGGTCTTGGCCCTTAGTGCGACCTCACTTTTTGCCTAAAATATAACTTGTTGACAGCATTGGCAAAGGATGCTAATCACTTCTCTTCCAGCTGCAAATTTGATTTTATTGGCTAGTGCAGCCTTATGGCTAAGTGTGAGGAATACTCTAAGCCAGCACAGTATTGTGAACGTTACCTC
>NW_010449137.1:0-1298 GCF_000710305.1 Buceros rhinoceros silvestris | reverse complement strand
GGGGGGGGAAATGCACACAAGAATTCATGTAAAATGGGAATCCACTGTATCTCTTAATTTTCAGTTATATCTGTTCCATCTCCTCTTCCTGTCAGTGCTAGCAAGGAGTGTTTTACTGTTATTCAAAACCCATTGCTTTAAAGCTGAGAGCAACCCAAAGCTGAAAAATGGGTTGCTTGGGGTCTTTGTTGCCCACCCAAGGAATGAAGAATAGTAACTTTGCGTCAGTGTTTCTGTGATACATAGTTGAAAGAAGTTAGTATTTCTTTGTCTGCTGTTTTTCTTAGTTAGATCGATTTAAAGAACCTCCTGCATACGGACCTATGTGTGACATCCTGTGGTCAGACCCGCTGGAGGACTTTGGAAACGAGAAGTCTCAGGAACACTTTACTCACAACACTGTCAGGGGCTGCTCTTACTTCTACAGGTAAATATTACTATTTTTCACAGGTTTCCATGTGAACTTGATCTGGTTTTGCAGTATAAATGTTTGCTTGTATTTCACGGCACTACTTCCATAATTTGGACTTTTTTTCTGCAGACTTGCCTTGTTTTCTGCTAAATTACTGTTTGCTTGATTTGTATCTTGCTTTTTCAGTTTTATTCACCAAAGCCGGTATATTTTGCCTATTTCTCTAAGTGAGGGAATGAATACGTCACTTTTTAAAAGGTGTAGGTAACTACATTTCTAGTTTGAAAACTAGATCTTAATTTTCAGTGAAAGATGTCAGCATTGCTGACTTCTTATTGCTTTGCAGGGTAAGTAAAAACTGATTTCCCACACACAAGTACTTTTTTTTTTCCCCTCAGTTTTATCAAATTTTTGTTTGTGTTTAGGAATAGTTCTTCCCAAGAAATTCTGGATTGGTTAAATGGGGCTTCCTAAGAGCTGAAGTGCAGACAGGCACCTGTAACATTCTTGCAGAAACATGTATGAACTTAAATGCAAACGTACCAAGATGAAATTATCTTTGAAATTATTTCTTTGTATTGATATTTGTTCTAAAATATAACTCTGAGAATACTCGTGAAATAGGTAATAGTAATGAGGATGGCAGGACAGCTGTAGCAAATCTGTGGGTTAGTTTGGGACTGTTTAAAGGAAGTTCTCTTCTGATAGTGGTCATTGCACTTTAAACATGGGCGTTGTTTGTGTCTCTCTCGTGTAATGAGACCCAGCTGCTGAGTGGAGCTGCAGTAAATCCTGGTGTCCAGGGGGTTTCCTGAGGTTTTCCTTTGGCTGGGAAATGCTGGGTCAACAAACAGAAGGAGCTGGAAGCCATTGTGCAGCAGGAAAA
>NW_010449136.1:0-1299 GCF_000710305.1 Buceros rhinoceros silvestris | reverse complement strand
TTTTTTTTTTTATGCTAGTGTTGTAGAAACTCACCCCCCTGCACTTCAGGCGTGCCTTTGTTGTGCACTCCACATGGACTAGAGGCTTTAGAAAATGGATAATTTTATCCTAAGAAATGCACTCCTATTCAGCCTCATGCTATAGTTTGGGACCTGTGTAAGAGGAGACGTAAGCACCCATGGTATCGATATGCGTTGGGAGAGTACATTGCACTTCTATAGTCTTTTTATGTTTTGTTAGACTTTGTCAGGGACTGAAGGCAGTGTTTGAGGGTGATGTATTTCACTGTAAAAAGGTATCCAAAGTATGTGCAAACCTCTGATTAACTTTTCATTTTTAGTGGGATTGTCAGTTGTCCCATTAAAGTCTCAGTATAAAATTATCATTCTAAAACATGGACTTATAATGATAATTCTGACTGTATATGAAGTAATTTTTAATTAAAACAGTTCCTTCATGGTACATATCTGCTATTGTTTGCACATAAACAGTTAACAGTAGTTGTTCTCTGTTCGTGATGTCTGTTCTCTCAAGTGTCAATACTTACACCAGCACTGAAGTAAAACCAACTCTACTACCATCCTAAGCCTGTGTACTGTGGTTAGGGCGTGCAGTTGTACAACCCGTTTTCAGTTGATTCAAATGGTGTGGCTTACTAATGCAACACAAGTAAAAACTGGAGCATGCTTCAAGTCTGCCAAATGTGTAATGTGGTATTTTAGAAATGTTGGTTTTAACCACTGGAAGAAAAATCGCTTATTTGTGTCCCCTGTAACAGTGCACTTGAGAACAAGAAAACTTACTGCACTTCTGTAATTGATAGGAATGTGGAAAAGAAATATTTGCATGGCTATGAGCCAAGGAGAATTTAGTTTTATCATGTTCCAGGAACTTCTTGTTACAGCTGGAGTATTGAAATTGCTCTTACTGCAATAGAAGTACTTTTGTACTTGGCATACCTCTCACTGTTCTCCAAGTGTTTCCTGTGTTTTGCCGTTCCTTTAAGGAATAGCCCCACAATATACACAGTAACTCATCACTTCTCTTACAGCAATAAGGTTCCAGTAAAATGAATGTATTAAAACATACGTGCAGATTGTCCAAAATCCTGGAAAGTGTTTTTCATTTGCCTTTGTGCTGGAGAATCCTTAGGGAAGTAAGAGGTCCCTGAGACAGTGAGGGAGAGAGCAGCAAAAGAAGCGGCAACACCGCAGCTGCTGTTTTTACCTTCAAGCCCAGGGCTTTTCTGTGCAGCCCTCTGGAGGCTAGTGAGCAGATCTGTGCTCAGTGCTTTTTGG
>NW_010449135.1:0-1299 GCF_000710305.1 Buceros rhinoceros silvestris | reverse complement strand
CTATAAATAAATATATGTATAAATGTCATTGCCTTAGGAAATTTAATTTAAAGACAGTGGTATTTTCCCCCTTAGTTCTCATTTCTGTCAAAAATACTTTACTAAATATATACTTTGCCTGTAAATGTAATAAGTTTAGACTGTACATTCCACAAACTACTTTTTCTTTTCCTGAATAGAGGAAGGTTTTTTTTCCTTTTCTTTCCCCACAAGGATCATTGCAGCTGTATAAATATTTAGGGTTTTTTGTAAATCTATTTTCAGTCCTTGCCAAACTAACACAAAATCTTTCGTAGGCATTGACTTATACAAATGCAATTATTTGTTAAAAAAAATAAATAACCCCATCAAGAAAAAGTGTTGACATGAAATTACTTAAATATTTGTAACAGGTTTATGAAAAGCTCTCTAATGTAAATTTTTGTGTCTTAAAGATACTGTATTACATGAAAGAAATTACTTGATAGTGTTGTTCTGAATTTTCATGTTTCCTAATGACAAAAAAAAATCGTGAAGGAAATGTTTCCCATGATAAACAGAATCCTCTGTCATATTTGTAAGAAAATGGCTTTCTGTGACTAATTAGTTTATTCAATTAATTTAAATAGAACTTCTCTTGGAAAGATAAACAGTGATATTACAAAGTAGATGTGTTTTCATTGTACATCACTATACACTGTAGTGTACATTTAATTAAATACCTCGTGTCATGAAGTGATAGCTAAAATTAGATAAATCTTTGGAAAAGATATCTATCATGAAGCTAGTCATGTATGACTACTACAACAAAAAACATGAAGAACGTTCGATTACAAGAGTGCATAATTCCCATTTTGTATTTATTTTGCTATCTAATTTATCTGAACATAATTACGCAAAGAATTAAAATATTTGAAACCGTTCCCTTGTGGAATCTACGGCCTTACAACATGATGTCAGACTTGTGCAATGTTTGAGATTTAGTCCAACTCTTCTGCAAGCCTGTCTTTGCTCCAGACCTCCCCATGGGACTCAAGGGCCTAGGACTTTTGAAGGTAAATCTTACCTGTAAAGACCAAGGTGAAGGAACAGGCCAAGATATTCGATGACTTTGATTCCTCTGTCACCATCTCTTCTGTCCCATTCCACAGCGGGGACATATTTTCATAGTTCTTTTTACTGCTGATGTACCTGTAGAAGTCATTCTCAACCCTTGGCAGATTCAATATCAGGTGGACTTTAGTCTTCTAAATCTCATTCCCACATGTCCAGTGTTTCTATGTTCCTCCTCTGTCGCGGTTTGAGGAGGGGGGCTGTTTC
>NW_010449134.1:0-1289 GCF_000710305.1 Buceros rhinoceros silvestris | reverse complement strand
GTTCCTCCATGTTGAACCCAGGACAATCAGGGACTTAGTCATGTGCATAAATACCTGATGAGTGGTGGTAAGGGAAGGGCAGCAAAGACTGTTTTCAATGGTTCCAGTAACAGGACAAGGAGCAACAGACGCAAATTAAAATACATGAAATTCTACCTAAACATAAGAAAACTTTATTATTTTGAGGGCAATTTAACACTGCAACAGGTTGTCCTCAGAGGCTGTAAGGTCCCTGTCCTTGAAGTTCCTCAAAATCCATGTGGCAGATTGACTTTTGTCTATGGGATGCTCCTGAGAGTTCTTTGGGAGTGTACCTCATGTCATCAGCTGTGCTAGAGCACTCATTTTAAATATTTCCATGCATTGTTTAATTTCCTAATAGAGATGTATCAAAGCTAGAGGAAAAGAAGCACAGGCAGGTACTCCGTAAACCTGGGAGACCCTCAATATATTTCCATCTTTACTCAACACTGCAAGATTTTCTTTGTGCCTTCCTGTAGTTTTCAGGCTAACCAGGTCCTGTGTTATAGTGTAATATTTAGTTGAGTTTTGATTTTCCTGTACTTGAAGAGGGGAAAAAAAAGGTGCAGTGGTGGGGGGGGTGGTGTGTGCATGCACGTGTCTGTGAGGGTTGGACATTTTTTCACGTTCTTTTGAATGTCATGAAGTTAGGTGATGTTGTTATCTTACTGACCTCAGTGCACTGATTTGGATTGTCAAATCTGTATTATCTGTTTCAGTAATGTAGTAACTCTAAAAGAGACGCTGCAACAATTGCCTGAGGGTTGCAAATCGTGGAGCATTATTCTGAGTAGCTGTTTGGAAAGTTATTATTAATCATCTCACTCATTTAGCTCTCCATCTTCTTGCATGTTTGCAGACTCAGAAATGCTCAAATGTAGGAGAGAATCAATTTCTCCTTTTGTAGCTTTATCCTGACTTGTAGAGAGGAACTGACAGTTTGAAAGGTTTATTTCTGGAAAAGTATCCTTAAACTCATATCTGTTATTCTAATATTATATTTTTAAACAAGTGTAGAAAGAGCATCATGTATAGACCAAATTCCTTTCTTCTTTGAGCAAAAGAAACATACTTTTCTTGCTACTTTTAACTGAAGCAAAGGGGAAAACACAGTTTAATTTATTCTTTCTTTTGAAGATAACTTTCACACTGTTTTTGATAGGAAGATTAAATTTGTGTCTTTTTAAATCGATGACTTTAAAAAGGTGATCATCAAATTGGTTTCTTAATAATCTGATGTCCCGGTTTTGGCTATACTTCCTGGTTTG
>NW_010449133.1:0-1293 GCF_000710305.1 Buceros rhinoceros silvestris | reverse complement strand
CAAGAAGTGCTATAGGCATCATTGAATGTTTTATAACGAAATTGAATCTGGAGTTTATGTGAAGTTTCATGTCCTGCATAGATGGAAGGCCATAAACTGCTAAATGTTTTCTGGGTTGGTTATCTAGTTGTTTTGTGCAGATTATAACAAACATTTGAATATCCTTGCAGACAAACATTATGTGTACTGTCAGCTCCCAAATATTCTCTTTATAAGTTTTGCTTTCTTTTGATTGCTGGAAGGGTAGGGCTTGGAGAATTGTTTCTGTTCAGTAGCATTGTCTTCCAAAACTAACCTGTGGATATTAAATGGCTTTTCACTCATTCTAATATTCTTCATGTCCTAAACAGTTACTGAAGCTTTCTAAAACCACTATATGCATCACAGAGATATTTAGCATCACAAAGTAAATGGCTCTGAAAACAAATGGTGATATAACTTGCAACTCTCCCAATTCTGTTTTAAAGTAGTTCCAGAATTTCTTTAAAGGCTTGTTCACCCAACTCAGTAAAAACCTTCCCACTGAGGCCAGTGGGTGTAGCATCCAACCAGTAAATGTATATCTACTGTAATGAAATCAAATACACATAGCATCCCATTATTAGTAGTTATTTATTAGCATAAAATATATTTTTCTCTAGCTTTCTCTCCTACCTCCCTCGATCTGCATGTGTTCTTAAAGCAAAGAAGCTCAAGTAGAGGGAAGAGCAAATATATGTATATATTTCTATTATTACATGGTATAGCCTGCCTTCTAAAATACAGGAATTTTGCTCTTGCCCTACTTCAAATTTTCTATTGCTAATGAAAATAGACAGTTATAAATATTGTGTCCTTTGAATCATTAGTAAGTTTGGTTTTACTGCTCGTCAGACAATCTTGTTAAAAGACTAAAGTCAAATTGTCCTTTTTGTGCTAGGCTTGTTTTCCATAAATTGCCAGAAAACAATTTATTCAGTCTGTCTTTCTTCCAGTAATTGATTATGCGGATATTATTTATCGTACTGCTGCAAGCACATCTTTGCATAAATTGGATGTGCTTTATCATCCTGTGTTACATTGTATTTACAAATGCTCTATTTTCTGCTCATCATTGACGACTTTATTCCATGGTAAACTCGTCTTCATTAGAAGGGCTTAAGCGTTAGTGTTCATTTATCAGCAAGGGAATTTGGAGAAAAGCCCCACCATGTTTACTATCTTTAGCAAATTCTTTTCCCCAACAAATATGCTTTCAAATCCTAAATTTGTTTTTCTCCACGTGAAAATCCAATAAATAGGAAGAATGATTTT
>NW_010449132.1:0-1297 GCF_000710305.1 Buceros rhinoceros silvestris | reverse complement strand
TAGTGTGGAATACCCACCTAATAGTCAGACTGTGATCTGGGTGTCCCTGCACCAACAGCTCACTAATATCTAAAGGGACATCAAGCACCAGAAGTTGGCTCCTGAATTCCAGGGATTACACAGAAAGCAGAATTCACACTAAATTAAAGTTCACAGGTTCATGGGGCTTACAGTGCTATCCTTATCTCATGGATGAAAACCAATGGTTAGAGAAAAGTAAGTTGTGTGAAGACCCACCAGAGGGAACAATGAGAAGAACCTCCTCAGCCTTTCCACAAGCAGCATCTTCCCCCTTGTCTCCATCAAGTCTTAGCCAGTTTCTCCAAGATGAGCACTCTGCTGCAGCCACTGAGTCCTAGCTGAGAACGCGAGGTAGGAACTGATGGGCTTGCACAGCTGCAGCAGAAGATCTAGATGTCATCACCTGAGGGCTGTAAGCAGCAACCACCATCCCCTGATGACTGAAGGGAGTCACAGTCTCTTAACAGTTTTCTCAGGTGCATCCCAGGGGAGCTTGGTTACAGCCAAGCGATAGCCCTACTGACAGCACAGACTGGCACTGCACAGGCAAGGCAGGACAAGCGACAGCGTGTGAATCCAGCTGCTCTGGTTTTGCACCGCCCTGAGGCCTGTGTCGTAGGTAAGAGTCCTGTTAAGCCTCAGGCTGTACAAATACAAGACAGACAGGTAGCTCCAGGACACAGGTTATTTCAGTTGAAGATGAGGCAACAAGGGAACAAAATAAGAACGAAATGAAAGTAGGTAGCATGAAAGAAGCGATCCTAGGATACCAGGTACTTATTTGCAGATTGTATCAGCTCAAGAATAGATTTAAATCTGAACTCTCACTAGTACCAGAGAGGCTGACCTTATTACATCCCTCGAACAGCTCAAGGCTTGTGCAGCCATTCACTGAGCAAAAATAAACTTGAACAAAACACCCACTCCCTGTTCTAGCACTAAAGTAACTGTAAGAGAAGAACCAGAAATGCAGAGGCATGCAGGAGAGCAGGAAAGTTTCTGGCTTTGGTTTTAAATAATACCATGGACAAGAGAGGTGGCCCTGCAGACATTTATTGGATTTCAACCCTGTGCCTGAAATCAAACTGTGAACGTGTTCTACTTAAATGTGGCAAACAGCAGTGAAAGCTGCAGCTCTGACCAACATCAGGGAACAGCAGCATTTAGAAAAGGGACAAGCAGCCAAGCAGTTTATGCTGGGGGATTAGAAAAAGGAAAGGCAATCAAAGCCACTGCTGAGTTTTTATGACAACCCTGGGACACACATCTGCTGAAC
>NW_010449131.1:0-1299 GCF_000710305.1 Buceros rhinoceros silvestris | reverse complement strand
ACTGCTGTGGGCAGTGTGGTAAAACCTTCCCGCAGCTCTGGAGGAAGAAGAAACACTGCTTTGTCCATTCTGGCTACAAGTCCTTCGTGTGCCTGGAGTGTGGCAAGAGCTATAGTTCAGAGTAGAGCTTCGAGGCCCACCAGGATGTGTGGCCTTTCCCGTACACCCAGTGTGACAAGGCTTACTGCACCAAACGAGACGTGCAGGAGCACCAGGTCCTGCACACTGGCCAGCGCTCCTCCTCTTGTGAGCAGTGTGGCAAGGCCTTTGCGTGCCGACCCTCTCTCCACATTCACAGGAAGGTCCACCTGGCCACTGGGACTAGCCCAGGTGGTCCCAAGGGATGCCAGTGTGCTGTATGTGGACGTCACCTGGCCAGCTCCGGCTCCTCGTGCAACCACATGCACCTGCACATGGGGGATTGTCCCTACACCTATCCTTACTGCAGCCAGGACTTCCAGCAGCTGAGCAGCTTGCGGGAGTACCTCCGGCTGCATGCAGGCAAGAAGCCCTACAAGTGTTACTTCCATGGCAATGTGTTCCTCAAGCTACCAGAGCTGCAGCGATAGCTCATCTCTCACACAGGTGAGGCCCACCTCTGCACTCTGTGTGGCAAGGCACTGCGGGACCCCTGTGTCCTGCGTGCCCATGAGTGCTTGCACGCAGGCAAGCACCGTTTCTGCTGTGAGCAGTGTGGCAAGTCCTACATCCTGGCCAAAAGCTGCGGTGCCATCAGAAATCCCACCTGGCCCGCAAGCCCTACAAATGCAAACTCTGTGGCATGGGCTACACCCTTCCCCAGAGTCTTGCACACCATGTGCGCACCCACAAATTGGAAAAGGAACCCAATGAACTTGCCACTGCAGAGACCTCTCTTGTTGTGGACCTACCCTAGACAGCAAAGAAAAAGCCTCAGACGAAGGTCCACCAGGGAGAGGTAGCAGCAGAGCCCACTTTGCTCATAGTGGAGGTGCCAGCAAATGAGGCTGAGCTGCTGATAGCAGCCAGCGGTCACTGCATTGCTACTTACCAGCTCTGAGGCAGCCTCCCAAGTCCCGGAGCACATGGAAGGCCTGCTGGGCATTTGCCATCAACAAGGGGCGTAACTGAAATGACATCTCCAAGCGTGAGGACAAACGCATTATAGTACAGGATGAGGACCCGGTGACCGGTGTGGTCATCATCCAGGAGGGGGTTGGCTTTGGAGCAGTGGCAGAAGTGGTAGAGGTCGAGTCTGGGGCCTGACTATCCCAGTCTGTCCTGGCTTCTGCATTTATTAAAATAGGGTAAAAAAAAAAA
>NW_010449130.1:0-1289 GCF_000710305.1 Buceros rhinoceros silvestris | reverse complement strand
CAGGAATAGGATTAATATGCTGTTAAATTATTAAATTAATGGCTGTCTGCTCTTTCCTCTTCTGAGTCACTGCCATATATAAGCACTCTTGTTAGAAGAGCTGTTTTCAAGCTACAGTTTCTGACTGTCATAGGCCCCTGGAAGACAGAGTCGCATCTGCCACCACTTGCCAGTAGGGAAGGGAAAAGCAGTAAGTTTTGTTAGTTAAGTCAGACCTCATCTCCAATTCTTCCCTCTCCTCAGTGTTATGATCTGGATATTGAAATCAGCAGTGACCTCTTCCCTGTCCCTGTCCAGGTTAGAGGAATCTGCCCTGGATAGGAGAAGCTTTGAATCTAGGAGCAGGACTACATGCTGTGGCAGTAGTGGATCTTCACTGAGACATCTTTGCCCCAGCATCCATGCATGAGCCTGAGGAAATAGGAGTAGGTCCCTGGTTGCTCTAATGAAACCAGTGCCCTGCACAAGCTGTGTCCAGCCCCGAGCAGTGCAGTGTCCATATCCAGAGCTTAGGATTTAAACTGAACAAAAGCAAGGGTGGAAGGAGGAGAAACAAATCTTTTAAAGGGAAATGCATACAAGAATCTGCTGTTGAGTATACAAGTGGAGGTAAGTCTCAGTCAGTCCTGCTGGCATTTACGGTTATGCCAGCTTCTTAAATAGATTCAGCTTTGAAAATCTTTGAAGCCACAAGTGCTAGAACTCAAATCTGCCAAAGTATCACATCTTGGTCAGCCATAAAAGACCAAAGAGTGGCAAAGAACAAGAAACATGTTCTAGCAGGAGTACACATCTAGTTTTCCAATGCTCAGCTAAGCCCTAGTCCCTCAGGAATGTCTGACACATCAGCATAGCTGAAATGCAGCCTACTGGCAATGCAGGTGTAACCACACTTTCCCTTGCTTACTGCATCCCTTGGGAAGTATTGCTGTACTCAGGCAAATACTGGAAACAAATTTCTTTTAAAACAACTGCAGTACAGTTTCTCTGTACTAGACTAAGAACTTCAGACCTTTCAGGCTGTTGAACTGCTAGCAGTTTGGACTTCAGCTCAGCCCTCCAGAAAGTCAGATTTCCTATATGTGTGAATGTTAATCATAAAACAAAGGCTTCATTGTAAAATGCCATACTGGCCTCTGAAGCAGTGAACAACATTTTCAGCCCAGGACCAAAATAACTCAGTGCTTTATTTATTTTAATGGATTCCATTTTCAATGTGCATTGTAGTAGTTGATACTAATCATCCTAACGTGACATGTAAGAGCTTCTGAAGCGCTCGCTTCTTGAAG
>NW_010449129.1:0-1296 GCF_000710305.1 Buceros rhinoceros silvestris | reverse complement strand
CAGCCTGCCCACGTGGGCTCAGCAGTTGTGTGTTGCAGGATTACAGTAGCCTAGACATTGCTTTCAGTTAAAAATGAGAATAAAGCTGTTTTTAAAAGAAACATGGGGAAAATGCATATGAATTTTTCAGGAGACTCGCACAAGTTGCAGTTGGTTCCGGGAGCCCTGCGATTATGCCAGGCTCCCTGCTTGCCGTGAAAGGGAAAGGGTGCGTTTGGTTTTGAAAGTGCAAAGGAAAAACTAAACACAGAAAGATGTAAGAAATCTTCTTTCAGGATGTTAATAAACTCAGTTTGTATGTTGCCTGGTACAAAATTGTTAGCAAAACTAAGAAGTGACAAAGAGCATAAAATCAGGAATATCATCAGAGAATTCCCAAATATGGGTTCATTTAAAATTTTTGTGATTTTTGCAGTGGGTAAGAGCTGGCATGATTTTTTAAACAAATCCTCTTGCTCGGCTGACCACTTATCTAGTACAGGCCAGGACACGTGCTTTGCTCTATTTTCAAGTAAAGTGCTCTGCCAGCTCCTTCAGCTTTGTGTCCAGCATCACCCCAGGGCCTTTCCCCTCAGGATTGCCCATAGTCTGAGGGCTCACAGCTTCCAAGTGGCCTGAAAGCTAGTTCTCTCCTCTTACCCCTCTGCTGGGCACAGCTGCCTCTGACTTGCAGCCAAGAGCTGTTCGAGGAGCCCTCTGCCTGTCGGTAGACGTGTGGGTCTCAGGTCGCCAGCTTATCAGCAGTAAGCGCCATCCATGGTCATACCCCTGCCCTGTGGGAATCATTGTGGAATTCAGAGAGACGGGGGAGAGTGGACCAGCAAAGATTCCTGTGAGGAAACGAAGCTTGTGCTTGATGTGCAAGCGAGGTGCTGGGACTCCTTTGATATATATGTGTGCTGACAGATGGACTGACTTGAAATACTCTCTCCAAATTCCATTAAGCCCTAGGAAGGGAGCGAGCAGCTAGCAGCCATGAGGAAGTAAGTGGTTTCTTATTAACCAGCCCCCACGCTTCCCAGCCCCTGCTAACAGCAGCTGGTGGAGTGTCTTCCGGATGTCAGTTATCTGCCCATCTGGCAGGTACTTTCAAGCCTGCCAGGGTGAGTATAAATAGAAAGACTTTTAGGGGAAAAAATGGCAGACCTCCATCGCAGACCCTGTACGTGCTGGGTTATGAGGGTCCTGGTGGCTCTTGCTTCAAAGTAGAGCTTTGCCATGGATGTTTCAGTTCTGGCATGGATGAGAAAGTATTCTTTTTTAAAAAAAAAAAAAATATTTTTTTCTAAGAGAAAA
>NW_010449128.1:0-1287 GCF_000710305.1 Buceros rhinoceros silvestris | reverse complement strand
AGTTCCTCCATGTTGAACCCAGGACAGTCACATGCAGGAGTATTCTATGTACTCCTCACTGATCCCGGGAGAGGCAGCTCATGCACTCATGTTGCATCAGGAGTTCACACACAAAAAACCCCCCACTCATATGCAGACATGCACACAGACTGTGTGTAAAAATTGCACGTAGTGACTTTTTTGACTCAGTATCAATTGCAATTTCTATTCCGACTTTCTTAACATCTCTTCTGGGTCATTCAAAATATTCTTTCTCGGACTTGAACTGTAGTATCTATGGTGTCTGGCTGCTAGAGAGCCTTTGAAAGGAGGTGGCTGTCTTTGAGGAGATTTAAAGACAGGCAAAAAACCACTTTTGTACCAAACATTGGTGTCTCTGTGGCCCAAACTTCCCTTTCTCTGCTTAGAGCAGGAGGTGTCAAACATCATACTAATGGTTTATCCTTCACAAAATTGAGAGGTTGCAGTGATTGAGCCTGGAGTCTTGGTAGCACGCATGCTTCCATCTAGCTTGTGATTAGCTCCTCTGCTTGAGCACCTTGCCTGCCTCTAGGGACACAAATCCAGCCTCAACTCCTTGTGTGCCTCTTGCCTGTCTGGGCCGAGTGATCAGTGGGTCTGTGGGCTGCAGAAGAACCTCAGCACAAGACAGCAGCCAGGTACCACGTGCCCTGCATGAGTTCCAGTGAGTGCAGAGCCCTGCTAAGAGACGTTCACTTCCTGAGTGCCTCCTGGCCTCCAGCAGCTGCTCAATATGCCGGTAATGGGAGATGGAGACGGGGGCGAGTCAGGTGAATCACGCGCACCAAGCCTGCCACTTCGTTTTTGCTGCTCAACATTTATTTCACTCTGATTCATTGTCTGGGTGTTGGGTTGGGTTGATTGCTCAGGATGCAGGTTTCCAATCAGTGCTAGGCTGAGAACTTCAGAGATGTTTGTGTGTCCGCTTTCACTAAATGGCTGCTGTAGTCAGTAGGAGCCAGGACCTGTGCAACTGTGAGGCTCTGTGCTGTTATGAGGGATCTGGCTGTCCCCTGGAACAATCAGATGTCAGCTGGGATTGTTCAGCGGGCACTGCCAGTACTTTCTGAGACCCATGGAAAGAAACGGAGGGCAGCCTAGTGTCAGAGAGTGATTCACGTTCTTGCTCCAGTTCCTGTTCGTTTGTTTATCCAGGTGCGCTTATACCTCTTTTTCAGCTCTTGGTACAGGCACCCCTGAGCTGAACAAAGCCGAGGGGTGGGGTGGGAGAAAAAGGTGGAGGGAGAAAAGCCCACTGCGGGGTGG
>NW_010449127.1:0-1286 GCF_000710305.1 Buceros rhinoceros silvestris | reverse complement strand
GGTACTTTGGGGACTGATTCAGAACACCCCCCATTACTTATCTGGAATGCCCTTTTAGTCCATTAATCACAGGATTCCTCTGAACCACAAAGTGATGTCACTGTGAAAAAGGCACACGCTGTTCTGGGTTACAGCTGTGGGCACCTTGAAGGTTAAGCAATAAGAAAGTAGGAATGTTGAAGATTTAAGCTTTGGACTTTAGTATCTAATGTAAATGGTACAAACCCTCTGATGTCTGAAACTTTCGATGTAGATAAATTGCAGGTAAATTCTGGTAGAATCCACTGTGTCAGGTGATCTGGACTATGCACACTGAATTGTCCCATCATTTTACTGTCCCCATAATCTGGTTGTCACTCCTTCAGGAAACTGAAAGTTGACGTCACATGTGAAAAGATGGTCTTCCCAAGCAATTTCAAGATACACTGGTTCACAAAAATTATTCCCACATTTTAATAATCTAGGAAGCCAAAATGAGAACCCAAAAGAACCTGGAAAAGATGCAGCCAGCATGTTGCTGTGGTTGCTGCTGAGGGAGCTGTTTTCCTGCTAGGACAACCCGTATTTAAATTCAACATCTCAAAGACAGAGGAAAAATGGAAGATGTTTTTTCTTGTTCTCATTCCAAGTCTAAACTTATCATCAAATCCTGGCGAAATCTTTCGGACTGACAGGGCAAGGCGATAAAGACATAAGCTAAAACATTGCACATACCACACAACAGTGACAAATTAATTAAGTTCGAGATGGTCCTTTTTGAGCCTCACTCCTCTTCTTGCACCTGTGTTTCTACCGTTCAGCTTTTCTTTCTTATCCTTCCACCATATGTATGTGCTACAGGCATGTGCTTCCTGGCCATCCAAGCTAGCAGAGCATCTCACTTGCATCTCAGTAATCAAAGGAGATTTAGAAGCTATCAGGTGGGCTTGCTCCTTCAAAACCTTCTCAATGACACTGCCACAAATTGGTAGTTTTCCGGAAGACGACTGCTGACCGGGTAAGTTTGATAATGGAAATGGCAGCTAAAATTTAAACTTAGACATTTCTGTTACTCAGAGGAAAATGTGCAGTCACAGACGGGTTTCTCATCATCTGAAATTTCAGACTGCTGTGTGTAACAGTGTAAGGCCCATTTCTCATCGCCACAATGGTTTACTTTAGAGTAGTTTTGTGACTTTCCGGGAAGAGCCCGACATCAGTACAGGAGCTGTAAGCTGAGCTGATCATCACTCTAAAATACCCCATCAGGATCAACAACTTTGCAGATCTGCCTGAGACCAGCCTCC
>NW_010449126.1:0-1290 GCF_000710305.1 Buceros rhinoceros silvestris | reverse complement strand
CTTGGGAATAATCCCCCAGGGGCTACGTGGTGCTTTGGTGGCTTCATGCTGGGCCACAGCTCAGGACACCTGAGTCCTTCTTGCTGCCCAGGCAACAAGAGCTCCTGCTTGTTGCCAACTGCTCCTTCTTGTCAGCCAGGCACGATGTGTTCCTGCCCCATGCCTCAGTTTCCCCACAGTGCTGGGATGCGTTCAGCGATGTCCATGCCTATCTCTTAGGTCTCTGCCCAGTTGAGACTTTCACAGGTGGGTGGAGAGAAGCCCAGGAGGGGCCTTCTAGAGCTCTTCAGTCCCTCTGAAGGACAGTGCTGCCTGTTCCCACCCGCTGCTCACCTCCTCAAATGTGTCCCCCACTTCTCCACCCGGCTTGTGCTGGCTCTTCTTCACCCCCTGGGGAGGGTTATGTCGCTGTGACAGGGGGACATTCCCACCCCAGACCAAAGCCTCAGTAGCCCACAGCTGCTTGGTAAAGACATGGCCAAGAGGATCTACCACTTCCCAGGTCCTCCAAGATGCAGGAGCCAGCTGGGAAATAGAGCCTCAGTTTTCTCCTTCAAAGAGCTCATTAGCTCCAGGGACAATTGGTGTCAGAGCATGATTGGAGGCTTTGCCTGCTGCCCCGGGAGTGGTGTCCTCCTCAAAGCAAGGGAGCACAGAAGTGACGCCACGTTCCTGGTGGTAACTCTCTGTTTTTCATCCAGAGCGGGTTTGTAACCGGAGCTTTTGATCTTCAAGATGTCCTCTTCTATGGAGGAAGCTGCTTCACCATCATGCGCTGCATGAGCTTTGCACTCGAGAACTCTGAGAGGAAAGAGGGCATCTACTCCATCTTCGACCTCCTCAAGTACAACTTCTACCTCCCGTTCTTCTTCTTTGGGCCTGTCATGACATTTGACCAGTTCCATGCCCAGGTGAGTGCTCCTGAGGCCAGGCTGAAGGAGGACCTCTCCCTGCATTTACGTACTTGGGTTGAATGCTACAAACCTCCACTTTTTGCTGCAGTGAGGGTGCAAATGGTTGTAGAGCTTCTTAGGGTCACCTCAAGTCTGTGGCCGTGGTCTAGGCTGCACAAGGATGCTGTGGTTTTTGTGGGGAGGGGTGTAAACTGATGGGTTTTTACCTTCCCTTTGGGGTTTTTGGCCATTTCTGTTGGTCAGTTCAGAAGGGAAGATGTTGCTGTGGTGAAAGCATCACGCTGGGATGCGGAGTGGAGGGTTCAGCTCATGGCCTTGCTTGCTGGACACCTGCACTGCTCGGTGCCTCGGTATCCGTGTGCTGTCACCCCAGCAG
>NW_010449125.1:0-1287 GCF_000710305.1 Buceros rhinoceros silvestris | reverse complement strand
GGTACTTACCTGTTTTTTCTGTGCTCTACCCAGTATTTTTTAGCACAGATATACTTCTTGGTTTGGAATTTAAGAGCCATTCTTTTCAAGACAATCCTGTCTTTTCTGATGCCTGAATCAATTTTTTTTTTTGGAGATTTTTCTGTTCACATGAATAAGTATTTTTTATTTGAATATTATTTCAGCCTCAGCAGAAAAATTGTGACTAGTGTTATCAAGAATGTGAGGTTAGGGTTAACTGAGGTGACTGAAAGTAGAAGAGAGATTTTAACTTGCTTTGGCTAGGAGGATCTAAAAATTTAAACTAGCACTTCCTGCTGCAGCACTCTAAATAGCTGAATACTCTTAACAGTGGAAAAACGCCTTTTGCCTTTTCTAAGTGTATAAAGAATTCAAATATATTTTTATAGCCTCCTAAACTGTCCTTAGAAATAGTCCGTATTCATATCTGCCTCAAATCTGCCTAACCTCTGTATACAGAAATTCAAGAATATTTATCACCATATTAAACTTCTGTCCAGAAAACAGGAACTTTCCAGGATTGTGACTGTCATTTATTAATAAGAGACAGAAACCTGCATGTGTCAGAGCTCAAAGAATTTATATCTGGGAATCAATATCTTGCTTTTAATATGAGGTGACAGATTAATCCACTTATGGAGTTTGTGTGTGTGCTTATGAAACATCTGTTAGCAGACCCACATGAACACAAGATTGAGGATGCATTATACTGAATTTCCGATTTGACTTCTATGTTTGGTCTTCTTGATGGGACCTGATATAAATGTTTGGGTTGTGAATATTTGTGTCTTGAATATCTGTTATAAATTCTGAAGTAACTATGGAATGGTAAATGAAGTAGGAAGAGTTTTATACCTCTAGGGAACCCCAAGTGCCCCCAATCACTTACAACTGCACAGAGTCACCTACAGTGCACAGCTTCCTGTCTTAAAAGTCCATGTATAAGGCATAAGCAGTGTGTCTGTACATCTGAAGGTGAGAACTGCAGCAACCTTCGACTTCCATTTAAAGGTCAGAGGTGGGCAGGGAATAGCGACTCATCTCATACAGTCTATGTTCTGTCCAACAGGATCAGAAATGACTGATACTACTAATTGGTATTTGTGATCATAATAAGAGTGCGTATGTCTCTGTGTGTGTACGTGTGCATGTGGAAGGTGGCTTCTGATTTGCTGAAATTCTTCCTTTTTATAGAGAAATGGATAACTGCATAGAAAGAAACACCTTTCCCCCCCAAAAAAGCCGCCATGCTTTATTTATATATAT
>NW_010449124.1:0-1279 GCF_000710305.1 Buceros rhinoceros silvestris | reverse complement strand
CTGGCTTTGTGAGGGTTTGCTTTTCATTTCTTCAGTGTGTGCTCTCTATGTTCCACACTGAAACTGCAGAAGAAAATTAGAAAGAGTCTGGGAGTCCTCAAATACAGGAGCAACGTGGAAACTCTGCAGGTGTTCCCTTGTCAGAAGCATTGTTTTCTTGGAGTGAACCAGAACCTTTTTCCCTTTCAACAGGAGTGCAAAAAATAACTGAGCCGCAGTGTCCCATTCAGTGACATACTCAAAGTGGCTTCACTGAGTTCTCTGTGCTCCTGCTATTGCTCCGCCAGTCCGAGAACAGGAGATGATTGTTGTGACCAGCTGTGGCTCGAGACACACAGTAGAAATGATGGTGCTGTTTGCTGGCCTGGGGGACTTCAGGTGACATTTTCCTTGGCATGTTTTTAAAAGGAACTTACAGAGTCACACTTTTTTTACTGTTTTGCATTATTTTATCATTATGTTCATGTAATCGATTGATGGCTGAGATGTCGCTTGTTTTCTTCCCTCTACGTAGATACCAATACATTTATACTTAGTGGGTGCTAAAGGAGTGAAAAGTGGCTTATGTTGATACTTGAACGATAACAAATGTTGAAGAATGTTGTTACGGCTCAAAAGTTCACATGATAAAGAAATAACTTGCACTTTGGGATTGGTTAGGCCAGAATCAACATTCTAAGTTTTTATCTGTCTGAATTCTGTCGGTGATCTCAAAGACTTCATTTGCCTTCTGTCTTACATTAAACTTTTCTTTAACTGAAGAAATTGAACTGTAAGCCAGCATGATGTATTTGAATTTAATGAAAGATTTTATGGCACAGGAACACTGGTGATTCTGTCATGTATCTTAGAATGTTATGAATATTAAGCATTTTAACAACTTCATTTTTATGATTTATTCTCATATTAATAGATAATCCCTATTTTTCATTTTACATCACTTCTCAGTTTGTGAGAACACCAGGCACTGAAGTATTCGATTTCTTGTTCTTTTAGATTTGTGATTTTAAATTGGAATCCACTTCCCCACACTAAGATGACAGGAAAAGGAAATGCGTTTCCATTTGGACCTACAGGGTTAATTTTTCATATTCACTGGCTTAATACTTAGGCTTTTGCACAGTGAATATCAGTCAATTACAAGAACATCGGCAATATAACCCTCCACCTCCTTGACATTAGTATGCTGTTTCTGTTGTCCTCACCAAGAATTCTGTTTAGGCAACTACTGACAGGCTATTTCGTAAACACACAGGTGACAACTCACCGACGTGCTCAC
>NW_010449123.1:0-1260 GCF_000710305.1 Buceros rhinoceros silvestris | reverse complement strand
AGTTTGCACTGTGCAGTCCTGCAGCCAGCAGCACGTCCAGGTTTCAGGTGCAAACCAGACGCTCTGAGCAGAATACCTGTTACAGGGAACATACAGGGTAATTACACTGCGTGCTACAGTAAGGCAACTGGCTCGGCTGCCTGGAGGACAGGAATTTACTTTGTTGGGCTGAAGTGATCTTCTGTGGGGTTGGAGCCAAGAACAGTGAAAAGAAAATCTTGCTCATAATCCATCTGGTGGAAATCTTACACTTACTCTATCAGGGCACTGGATATAGCTTAGAGCCAAAATTAGGCTATCAGGAAAGGTACTTTTGAGAAGAGGATAAAGCCAGAAAGCTTTGAGGGAATGCAGTCCGTGGGCAAATACACCATGTGAATGGGGTGGGAGGGAGAGGCTGGGTAGCAGTTCCCGTGTCAGAAGAGTGTGGCAGGGAACGAGTCAGCAGTGGTGGCTGGAGTCGTCTCAGTACCCACAGGGATCTTTGTGGTCTTAACCAGCGAGCTTGGGTTGGATGCTCAACCTAGCAAAAAAACCCAACAGCAAATCCGCTTAGATAGCTGAAGAATGGCATCCTTTATCAAGATGCTCTATCAGTGTCTTAGTTGAACAGTTATAATATCACTACTCCTACAAACCCACACTGCCTACAGCCGAGAAACAGCCGTTCCTGTACTATCGGTCCTCTAACATTTCTCTAACAATTCCAAAGAAAAACAGACTGACGTATAAACTTCAGTACAAGAGAGCACTTCATGTCCTCTGTTATTTTTAAGTGAACCTAAGAGATGATTGATGTATTTAAATAGCTTTTTAATAAACATGTGTGAAATTATAGAAATTTAGATAAAAGCTGTCATTTTACAACTGTATCATCTGGAGAGAGGAGGAAAGTGTGGGGATTATAATTGATAAAATCCGGGACTACTGTTTGGGATGGTGCTCAGAGTTCTTCAGCAGTTCTAATCTGAACAACCGGTAGAGTAGCAGCTCAGTTTACAAACCAGTGCACTTTGCAGCTGGATGTTTATCATGAGAAGAGTGAAATAATCAGTAGATCACCTTCCTAACTTGATTTTCCTGAGGCAGATCATTTTCTTTCCCTCACAAAACAAGGAACAGATCTCTTTCAACATCAGGAAGAAAGGAAGTAGGGGCAGCTTTCCCTCTGTTCTTCATTTTTGCTTTAACCCCTAGAATGAGTTGATCACATTTTGTTTATTAAAAATTCTCATGTTGAGGAGAATGGGGCTTTTTTTT